>NC_041409.2:34117649-34417649 GCF_900747795.2 Erpetoichthys calabaricus | reverse complement strand
GTAAATTTTGTTCTATATTTTCATTATGTTTTGCTCAAAACAACAACAGACAATCTACATTCAGGACAAATCAAAGCATATCCTCTTCCTAGTTGTACCTCACTTTTAAAACAGCTGTTCCAACAAAGAAAGGAAGACATGCTGGTGCCTAAAGCAGTTGATTAGTTTATAACCTGGGCATTTGGGGCAAGTAGTAACTAAATTATTTTACAGCCTGGGAAAGGAAGACATGCCGATACCTCAGACAACATCAAAAAAGTGTTACTGTTTGGGAAAATGGAAAGTGAATTCATTCATCATATTGACAGCCAGCCAATCAGAATATCTAACAATCACATCTTGCAAAATCCCCCAGAAGAATTTTATAATAAACTGGGGGGCTTCGCCTCCTGCTCGCTTTGCTCGCCAATCCCCCCCGTGTTTGGTTTTCCGGACACACTTTTAAGATTTTTTTTTCTTTGAATTGTTGCTATTTCATTAGTTTCACATCTTTCGAGTCCAACTATGCTGAATCTTTTAAATGAGGTCAGTGAGACGTGTTTAATGACTTTGTCAGGTTAGAGATAATGAAAACTGGAATTAAAAAGACTCAAAAAAAAATGTAGGCGCAAAACACATGCAGAGCAAGATACAGAATATGAAAGCAGAAAAAAAGGACAGTGTCAAAAAAAGAAAGTAAAGATCGCATTAGCTCAAAAAAAAGAGAAATTATTACTCGGAGAAATAACTAAAAGGCGAATAAAGATCGAATATATGGACACAGGTGATACGTCAGAAGTATGCAAATATTGTAAGGCTTTGAAGTTTAAGTCAGAGAATTTCAAAAACGTGTTTTACCTTACATGCATTTATTGGTTACTCTGCAAAAAAAATTATTAACTGCTGATGATGTCGATCGCTTTGTCTGTGCGGAAATTCCATACAGAGAAACCTATCCTGAATTATCTCTAACCTGCTCGGCATGTGTTTGGCCCTTTTGTTTTGTAACCTCTTTATGACGTTTTATTTTGTTTTCTACTCTTTCTCTTTTATTTCTGACCTCACTTTGTCCTGCTTTTTTTTCAATGACACCTGGTCCGTGGTGATTATTTTCCCTTTTTCGAGTATTAATTTCCATTTGTTTGTGCTACTGCAATCTTTACTTTCTTTTTTTATACTTTCTAATTTTCCTACTTTCATATTCTTTAACTTTCTTCACATTTGAATCGCGCATACAGTTTTTTTTTCTTGGAGCCTTTTGAATTCCACTGCTTTCATAATCTGCTCTGTATGTGTATAGCGCCAACGTTTGTGAACGTCTTTATGAAGTTCTACTTTGTCTTTTACTCTGTCTTTTAATTCTGAGCCCGACTGGACGTGCTTTGTTTCAGTTCCACTTGTTATGAGCTGATACTTACTTGCCTTATTTTCTGAATTTGTACCTAGATTATTTTTTCTTTTTTCTTTCCAACGCTTTTGAGTTTCTTTTCTCTGCGCTGCTTTCTTCTTCGCTTATTCGACGACGTTTCATTTATAACGTATTGTCCTTATACGCTTTATATACTCTGAGACCCTGGATCTGTGTGTGCTCAAATTCTTCACAAGACTAAATGTTTTGCTGCCCCGTTGTCTTATTTGATAGATTGTAAGTAGGCCGTGTCTTACAAGAATCGCATGTTCTATGTCATCGCGAGATGGTCCTGGGTCAATCTCTTGGCACAATGTCTCATGTTTACGGTCCCCGCGAGACACACCGTGGCAAGTCTCTTTTGTCTCGCGGGTCTTTTAAATGTCTTCCGAGAAGATCACGTATCGTAGCCTCGCTTTTGCTTTCCAGGATTTTTTTTTTTTATATAATAGTGAGATGTGCCTCATCTGAAGAGCGACGTCAGAAGAGGGTGCCAGCAACGTCCAGCCATTTCCATCTGATCATCAGAAAAGCATCTCATGAACAACTACGAGTGCTCGATCACAAGCCACCTGCGACATTCATCCTTCTCATCTTTAACTTATCGTAAGCTTTTTCTAAAGACTACACATATCCAGACTTTACTGTCAGTCCTATTTTCTGTTATACTTTGTTCTACTGGTATTATTGTTCCTGTAATAAACGCCATGCTGCTTTTAACTTTCTATGCTTTGTCTTCATGTCTGGAGTGATTGAAGTAATAAGTTAGATTTCTTTGAGCACCTGGTGCTGCCGGATGTTTGCCATTCCCTCTGTGCTGTGAGGTTTATTAAGGCTGAGGGTGAGAGCTGCACCTAATAGTAGGGATCAGCACGTAAAGTAAGGCATTCTTGGCTGATAAATGGCCAATAGTCAGAAGTGCTGAGCTTTTGTATGTTTAAATGTATTCTTGGAGACCAAAAGTAATATTTAGGTTTGAGATATCATTAAAACATCGTATGATGTTTGTGCCGACAATAAGTAAGTCCCTTGAAGTGCTGACAGAGTGACGGGCTGTGCTATTTCTTATAGCACTTGTGTGGTTTAAAGTGCCAGAGGGTTGTCATTTTTAGGGCACTGTTGTGATTAGGGTCTGTGTGTGTGCCTATAGCTATGTGTGTGTGTGATAATCTTAAGGTGCAACAGTAGATCAACCCGGTAACGAATCTGATGAGTACACTCACCTTTAGGTAAAGGGTAAGGTGAGGGAAATATCACGATAATACAATTGCCCTGCCCATGCGGCACCTTATAGTAAATGCCTGGCGTGCACACTGGGGGGCTTCTGGGCACACAAGTCGTCCACCGATGTGTTACAACAGAAAGCCACCATTAGTGCACTGCACCAGGCCCAGGCTGTCGGGGGCGGCTGGAGGTCCCAGGGCCGCACATTAAGAACTCTCCTTATCCCTTGTATTATTTAGACCCTGGAAAGCTGCGAAGTGATCAGTGCGGATTCCTAAATAGTGGAGATCAGGTTTGGCGCTGCTGAATTCTGTGATTTTTGAAAGGCTCTTAATGAGAAAGTTGGGCTCCAGTAACCGCCATCCCACTTAGAAAGAACCAAAGGAAAATGATTTGCTCTTGAGTTTGTTGTTTGCGAGGCGGACTAATTAGCTGGCATGAAGGCTGCGTCATCTAATCAGGCGTGCGGGCCTGCAGCCACGGAGACCAGACGTCTTCGCATTTCTGCTCAATTCTCTGGCAAGGCAGAGTGCAAAAAAAGCTGAGCGAGGAGCCCAATTAAGAGAGTAACGAAGTTAATGGTGAAACGCGACTAAAGACCTGCTGACACCCGGAGGTCCTGTCAGTCGTCGGCTCTATAATTGGGGGAGTGTGAGTGGACCCCTCTTGAGTCCCACGTCCAAAGGAGACATTTAATTGAGGCTGTTTATTTGCGCACCGCTGGGCTGAGCCCCCTGTTTGGATGCCTCAGCCGACTCAGAATAACGCTGGCCATGATGTGCGGTGATTAGTAGGGGAGATGGGGGCCCGAGGGCCAATTTGTTTTTAATTTAATGGCGGCACAAGTCTCAGAGTTGTGCCCAATGTGGTTCTAAGCCCTGGCCAGTGAGGCCACAGATACGCGTCCTTAATGAGCGTCCGCTGTGTTCTTCAGATTTATAAGGACCAGTAAGGGAGTGGACAGGTGAAATGTCAAGCAACAGACATCTTCATGTTTAAATAAATTCTTTGGTAAGGCGAAACACAGTGGACCTCCTAGGCAAGCGGTGGAAGTAAAGCTACAAATGGAAATATGTGGAATGACTCCCAGTAAAAACATTTTAAGAACATTAAGGGTGCATAAACTGGCACAGAAAGGAAGACAGGTGACTTTGAATAAGGCGTGATGCCAGCATCCAAACCTCTGTTGGGGTCTCTCGTAGTTGGACAGGGGCAAGTGGGGGGCTAAAAGCAAACGTGTCAGAAATAAAGAACGTCACGGTGCTCCCTTAAAAACAATAAGGATCCCCACTCGCTGCCGTCCTCTGACACTCCTTCCTGACGATGCCACTAGTGATGTGATATTCGCCCGCTTCCTCCGTCCTCGCACTGCAGCTACGTCAGACCTGACCACTTTTGTTCCTCACTCCGGTGACCCTCACTTGCCTCCTCTGCTTATCACTGACCTGACCCCGCTTGCCTCCGCTCTCAGCCCCACTACTGGCTCCTTCCCTGCCACCTAAGTCGGTACCCACAAGGGCTGCCACTGGGTACTCCGTCCCCTCCACTCACTCGCTCCAACACACTGCAGGTTGAATGAATGACAATAAAACACATAGCAGTAACGTGCAAGTAACTGACATGTCACGAAGGAGTGGGGCTACCCTTGGTGGTCTTCAGTATCAGCTATAGTGAGTTCACAGAATGAAGTCCTTCCAGACGTGTGCACATTGTGGTCCACAGAGTCACAGTTGCCAGGCCATCAAAACTTGGAGATGACCTGAGAATGGCAGCCACGCTGGCCCCCCGTTTGTGTGCGGACTTCTCGATTTCCATCTGCACATCCACTGGTCGTCTGCTGCAGCTCATCACGTCCCACCTGGTCGAGACAGCTGGGGTTAACGTTTCCCTTAAGCTCAAAAAATGATCTTTATGTTTACTTTGGGGTTTCCTCACCCAGATCGTCCATTTTGATGTTTGTTTTTGTTTATTTCAGTATTTAGTTGTTAATTTAATGACCTTATTTTTGATGCCTTTTTTTTGGTAACTGGTGGATCATTTAGAGAGCTTCATGTCGCCTGTTGCCTTGTCACCACTCCCATCAGGCACTGGGAATATGCGTCGATGTCACTGACGGTATGAAGGTCACTTCTCGTAGGCCCCAAGGTATCTGAGATGAGCTCTCTTACTGTTGACGCTGCGATTTTCTCTCTCAGTTTTCTCTCTCTCTGATGCCTGCTTGAAATAAGACTTTGCATTTTGATTTTGGGTTACGAGTTTTGACGATCAGTTTTTCGATATTCAATGGATGCACTGGAAACAATGGGGGGGAAGGATAACACCGTCGATCTGTGGCCCCTCAAGATAATTGGTCTTGTCAATTTCATCCCCTGCATCTGAACATTTGTTATTTACTGTAAACTGAAGGACAGAAAGAAGAAGAAAAACCCCATCTCGTTCTACTAGGCCGCCATTCCGCTACAGAGACAGGAGAACGCACCGCTGCAAATCATTCACCGCTTTGTCTACCTGACACTTTGAAAGCACCACAAAACCCCAGAGTTCTGGATCACGCCACGTACCGAGGATAAGCACGGTGAGACTGTTTCTTGTTGTTTGGGGCCATCATTTTCATCCGCGTACTCTCCGTAGGACTATTTTTTCCAGCTGACCCAGGTTCACAAACTTTATGTGCGTTTCATACTTTCTGTGTGTCTTATTGTGTTCGTGTTCAGTGTGGGGTCGAGGAAGGGTTTGTGTTGTATATTTTTTCTTTTTATTATTACTTTCCGCCGGACACTTTTGGGGTTGAATGTTATGTCGGGTTGGTTGGGGTATGATATATCTATATTGTGCTGGATTGCCGGCATTTTACTCCGGCCCTCACCCCCAGGCCGCCAGGAGGAGCTCTCCGGACACCATAAACGTGCCCCGAGTTCCAGCAGGGCCTCATGGACTTTATAGTTTCTACACACAGCCCTGCTGGATACCTTGGGGGCCACCAGGCGTCGCTGTAGGGGGGCTCGTGGGCTGTTATGTGCCCTATAACCCGGGAGTACGTCACGGTCACGTGAGAGGAAGAAACGACGTGCTCCCGGGTTGAAGAAAAGGACTGTTTACCCTGACCTGGAAGGAATAAGGAACTGTGGACTGTGGGACAGGAACACCTCCGGGTCAGGGTGTATAAAAGGATTGTGGGAAAGCCCAGACACTGAGCTGAGCTGGGAGGTAGGAGGGCGAAGTGTCTGGGCGAGGAGGAAAGAGTATTGTTTGTGATTAGTGATTTATTATATGAGTAGTGTGGAGTGGAGGGTGCCTTGTGCACGTGATAACTGTAAAATAAATAGTTACTGTACTTTCATCTGGTGTCTGGAGTGGTACCTGAGGGTCCGAGAGGTGGACAAAGGGCTTATCTGCTACAATACATATATTGTTTGGAGTTTGTTCATTTCTTTCTTTATCAATATATACTCACTTTATTATGTTACTTACTGTTTGTTTTTCAGCTTATTTTTAATTGTCGATTGTGGGAAGTTTATTTGTAAGAAGTACGGCCTGTCGGGTCTAACGTCCTCAGCTTGCCAGGCCACAGGCCTTGGTGGTGTAGCTGCCGGTGAGTCGGCCGTTACAGATTTGGTATTACGAGTTTTGACGATCATTTTTTCGACATTCAGTTTTGACCTAAGTTTGCTTTTTTGACCACGTTATTCTCCCAATTCATCCTTTCAAACTCCCTACTCTCTACTTCGAGGCAGCACAGAGGCTGGAGACAGGCCACTGATGACCAAATGGACTACTCCATGACAGCGGTCCCAGCTTCTGGTTGTCCTCTTCTTCCCCGAGTTGCTCACACAGGTGCATTTTGGGAGGAAAACCAGAGGGCTGCAGAAAAAGAGCAGGATGGAATTTGAACCCAAGACTTGTAAGACCACCCATTAGGAAGATTAACAAGCGAGAGGAGACCATTTGGGACAGTTTAATGACATACGAGTCACACAACCTGTCAAGGACAGGTAAAAGAATCATTGAAAATATTTGCTACCTCTTGCCCTGCGTGTACCTCCAGCGCCCTTCCTCTGTATTGATGCTTGTGTCTGGACCTCTGTTGACTGGTGTTCCCTCTGTCGAGTTTGTTCTTGTACAACGTACTTCACAAATTCTGGCATTATTTTCAAGGCACCTTTCTCACCTCCTGTCCTCTTTTAAACGTCCCATCTTTGAAGGTGGCTCTCTCAGTGTGCCTCCTTTACTGTTTCCTCTCCTCATGGGTCTCACACTCGCACTTCCACTTTTAGTCGCATCACCAAAGCCAAACTGACCAGTCAGATGGCTCTGAGGGACTGGACACACACACACACACACACACACACACACACACACACACACACACACACATTAGCATTGTATTATAAAGTCGATATGCAGTAGGAGAACCAGAGGGGTGTGTGTGTTTATGCAAGTGTGTATGTTAAGAGGGTCATGAGATGGCAAAGTAAGAATCGACGCGTTTACAAAAGCGTCAGCAGCTCGATCAAAATGGGGAGCAGTCAGCTGTGTTTGTGTGCCGAGTTGAACAACCACCAGGATGAAGCCTTTCTAACAGACCTCAAAGCCTGGACTGCACAGGTGGCTGAAGGCCACGACACGTTGGGTGACTTTTCTATCGATTCTCAGTCGTAGCCTTCATTTATATAATCTTGGTGAGTTAAAGGAAAATCAGCGGTGCACTCCTGCGAGGCTGGTCATGTAACGTGACGTTCTCAGCGACTCGCTCCCTCAGTTCTGATTTTGTCTTCAGTCGTACAGGTGGGCTCTGTGTGCATGACAGCTGACAATCAATGAGTGCCCACCCTGAAGTTCAATGCACAGAAGGCAGCGAGCAGGAATAAGGGACACAGAAGAGACCCTCGCCTGCCTGAAATCAGTGAGCGCAGTTGTTGAGTGTTTGCTCGGCAGGCAGCACACCACTGGCTGGAGGGTCGACGTTCAGTCGGTAAGTTGACATGCCCTGTGGTTTTCGGTTATTTAAATCAGCGTGGTCCGGCAACGAGGTCAGCAACTCTGGCGCACCCCACGACTAGAAGTTGCACAATGTGACATCGGCATCAGCTGAAACGCCTGTGTGGAAGTGACAGGCTGCCACTGCATGCTGAGATCTTATCGGGGCCATCTGAGCCTCTTGTTCTCGTAGTGACCTGAGAACGTCACCAGATGGCTGTTTTCAGATCAGGTCACTGTATCCCCTAATCATTGCACCGGTGTGTTCATGTTGAGTACTGGATGTCTAGATCTGGTGGTGTCCCCTGACCTGCCCAGGAGGCCACCATATCAGCAGGAAGGACTGGCTGCGAGGTAAGGGATGGCCAGAGGGAGGAGCCCCCGGGACACTTGTTCCCATAGTACACTGGGTGGCATCATCCCTGTCGAGCAGCAGTACAACTGTGGTCCTTCAGAGCCACTGGAGGGAGGCGCCCCTGTGACCCAGGTGTGAGTGAAAATAGAAAAGAATATAAAAAGAAATGCATTGTGGAGAAAGACTCCTGCTTAACGGTACTAGTGGACTTGTGGGCTGGGGCTGGGGTGGGAGTTGCCCCCTAATGTCAACAATTGCTACGTTTTATTGTTCGAATTTTGAAAGGAAATTGTTTTTGAATCTGGTCCTTGTGTAGGACCCCATATAAGTGTTACCCATGAGAGGGGTCAGCCACTCCCATAAGCCCCCCTGTGCTTAGCACCAGTTGCATATTTAAAAGTTGGTGGGTGCGTCTGTCCTGATGACTGGATAGGTCCAGTACGATATGCAATCTCATCTCCACACTCATGTGCTACCGCTGCGTTCATATTGCTTTCCTCTCACAGACTAAACCTGCCCACCCACACGCAGGGTGTGTGCCCTACAGTGCCCTCCACCACCCTACAGTTACGCTGAAAAGATTGGAAAAAAAAAAAACAGACGAATGAACATCAACCAGCCTAATCCAGTCGAGGGCTGCAGGGAGCCAAAGGGTATCCCAGCAGCACTGGGTGCAAGGCAGGAGCCAGTCCTGGACAACGGGACAGTCCATCACAGGGTCCAGGTGAATAATCCAAACTGAACATTCCAGCCATGCGATATGTCAAACATCACCAGAAGGCACTGCAGCGTGGCGCCAGGTACACAAGTGGGCGCCTCGCGGTGTAGAAGGTGGTGATACATGCTCAGGTGTTCAGAGACGTCTCATTAGGAGAAAGAAGGACCTCTCCAGTGTTGGCTGACAAGCGACAGGAGACAACTCAGTCCATCAAGCTAGTTTGTTTAGCTAAAGGTAGGGAGGAAGTTCTTCAGTGGCATTCATGACTGTTCCAGCCTGTATGTACTGTTCAATGGACCCAGGAGGAGGATGAGGAGGACAACGCAGCCTGGAGGAAATTAAAGTCCATTGGGACAGCTTCACAAGGAGCACAAGATGTTCCTCCTGCATGTCTGAACAATTTAAGGTGAGATGACACAGGCCTTAGATGTGACTGTTTGAGGCCGATACCCTCTAAGCTCTCCCTCTCTGTTCATGTCGTACGTGAAGTATTGATGAGCAGAGAGCTACAAGTATTGATGCCCCATCGGGAATCAGCACTGGTACTGTCGAAAGGCGACCTCAGGGAAGTTGGGAACAGCTCGTCTGTTTAACTTTACTGCCTGCGGTGCCACCCAGGGCACATCACACCATAATCGTGTGGACAGAGTGGCCAATTCGACCAGAACACAGTGACACAAGCTGAATGAGCAGGATGAGGAGAACTTCATTGAAAACGGCATCCAGTCCAGCAGGATGTGATCTGTTGGGAGTACTGGGTGGCCTGGACCATTGCAGCTCATAGTTCCAGGTTTGAGGTACAGCCCATGCCACCATTTTCCCCAGTGGTGGTTTCCAGCTCAGGATGCCCCCCCCCAATAAAGGAACTGCTCTTGGACCAGTGTCATACTGGTCTGTCTGTGGACCCTGAAATTCAGTTGAATGTTAGAAGTGACCAAAATGGAGGATGTGCAAATGGCTTTCTAAAGAAGCACCATCTGATATTATTCAGCATTTGTTTCTTTATCGACTCGGCGGCGGCCCCTGAAATGTGAAGACTCCGAGCTCACAGGGGTGACTATTCACCAGTTGAGAATGGCAATACCTCTTCGGAGTCGTCTTCCGTAGCGTTTTTCGTTCCAAGATGGAAGCCCATCAGACGTGCTAGAGAGGGGGCAGCACTTTCTTCATTGAGGTCAGCCGTGTGCTTGTCTCCTACTTGGTATATGAAATTGGTGCAGAGACACACAGCACTGGTGTTTCCAGTATGTGCACATTCATGGTGTTAGTGTTTAAATGGAGGAGGATCAGACTGGAGTTGGCAGAAGTGAACTTGACAGCACCGGAGGGAAGGCCACGTCGTGTGATGAGAGGTACCAGGGCTTGCGTTTTTGCCAGCGACACCCCATGACGACTGTGCAGGTAAGGGGAGTCTTGGTTATGCAGTGCCATTTTGATGTTGCTTAACACACATTGGACCTCATTTATTATAAAGACTCATAACCTCATATGTAACGGGGCAGAGAGACCATAGAACTTGTGAGATGCAAAGTATCATCAGCCATCACGCAACTGAAGCCCACCGCGCACACTGCTGAGGTCTCGTTTGGTGCAGAAGTGAGCTGACAAGACCCCACCATTTTATTCAGCAGTCAGATAAGGAGCACAGCAGGGCACAGTACTCGGACTCAGTGGCTGGATTAATACCCCATAGGCCCCCTGGGTGATGATGAACAGAATGCCTTAACAGAGCAGCATGAAGAAACCCAGCCATTTCATGCAGCGCAGTGATTTTCAGTATTAGTTGCCCGCAGACACTCGATTGTTTCTTTGAGTTGGCCCCTGTGGTGATTTTGGCCTGCAGACACTCGATTGTCCTGAAGTCCTCAGTTAAGTTTAGGGTGAATTTCAGAATCTTCTTTTCAAGTTATAAAGCCTTCAATGGCTGAGGTCCTGCTTACTTATCCGAGATTACCATTACTTACAAACCAGAGTACACACTGAGATCTCAAGATGCCGACCTATTTAAGATTCCAAAGATTAATACAAATTACAGTGGGAGGTCAGGTTTTTAGTTTCAGGGCCCCAGAGCTGTGGAACAGTCTGCCTGCTAATATAACAGGTGTCTCGGTTTTTAAATCAGGCTGAACCCTAACAACTTTGGCCTGGTACACCCTGATTAGAGCTGCTGAGGAGATGTGCACCCTTCACCTCTGTGTGTTAGTAAGGAATAGCACAATATTTATAAGCCACACATCTTGTACAAGACCTCCGTGTCAGGGACAGCCAGATGGATTTCCCATCGCATGATGTTTGGTGGGCCTTCAGTGATCTCATATTAGTCAAAATGTGGGCTAAAGAGACCCCCCACATGATCCCAGCTACAAGAAAGACATGCTGGATATCTCGCCCTGTGTGACACCCACCATCGGCTTTGGACAGCACAGGTTTGGCATTAGGAAGAAACTTCACCTAATGGAGCCTTCAACAAGACATTCAGGAGGAGGGGACGAAACAACCATTAGCTAGTAATGACCACAGTCAGAGGACCTCGGCCAGCGAGCGTCCAATCAGATGTGAATGTAAACATCACGCTGTGTCGCCCCAAACAATCGGAGCTCAGCAAGTCAGGAGAAGATGGCCGACTAGCCCCTTAAAACATGGAACTAAAGTTAGTTTTAGTTGTGGTGTCTACTGTTGAAGATCGACTGCCGTCACGAACGACTTTGTGCGTGTAAATAGGGGGAAAAAAAATGACGTTTATAGGGTCGTTGTTGTCACGTTTTGAAAGTCCAATCAACACGCTGCCACTCTTTTTGGTGCCTTACCTTGAAACTCATCCGTCACCTGCAGATCTGCCATTTTGGCTCTCCAAGTGTGTCAGCACCTCCTGGCCGTCTGTCTCTACTGGTCCTTCATCTCTAACGCGTCTCCCTCCTAGTGGGCCGCTCATCTCCACGCAGCACAGGTTCTTCTCCCAAGTCAGCTTTGGTCTCTCGAGGATATTTTTGGCAGTCGCTTTTCTCGAAGCTCTCTGTCCTGCAGATCGAGGTGCCAGTCAAAGACCAGTGGTTAGTGACACGGAAACTGTTTGTTTAGTCCACAAAGCTGGACCATGGGGTCCTCCTGTTGCCCTCCACCTTAGATGTTCTGATTTCTCTTTTCCTTTTCATCTTCACCATTCCTCACGTGTATAATGTGGGTTTGAACCCTGGGCCTGTGAGGTAGCCCACCCCCTCTGGATTTCCTCCTACACGTCCAAGGCACGTGAGTCAGAGTGACCGACGACTCTAAATTGACTTTATGGGTACATGCGTTCAAGCGAGTGGTCTGCCCGGCCTGTGTGGCCAGGAGGTGGGCTTGGAAGGTAATGGACGATAGATTTAATAACCAAGATCTACCAAATATTCTTGAACTGTGGTGTTTTAACAAACCCTACCATCAAGTTTTCAAAATGACAAACAAGTCACGTGATGACTTGCGGCTACATTTGGGCCGGCTGTTTGGCTGTCTGTTGGTCACAAAGTGTAGCGGTCATTGAGGGACTGCGGGTCGGCGGTGGGTTGCTGGTAGATGCACCTGTAGGGAGAAGCGCGAAGTGATCTTCATGTCTTGGTGAGCACATGCTGGGTCCCTGTGCTTCTCAACCACTGGATGGCGCCGCCGCTGTGTCGCAGGTTGCCGTCATTGCACGATACGTTTTCCTGTTTCTAAAGGAGCTCATTTCACCAAGGGGGACCCCCAGTCACGTTTGTTTTACCAGGGTGGAGATTTCAGTTGTTGTTAGTGGGTTGTCAATGAATTTAAAAAGGCAAATGTTGGGTGCGGGACCATAAGGGTTGAGAAACACTGGTGTAAGGAAGACGGTGCGGGCCGAATAAGTAATGACAAGCGAGGGAGAGTGGCAGAAATCAAAAGAAACCCGAAAGGGCCCCCCAAGATTTAGAGAATACATGAGACCCTTTGAAAAACGAACCATCAATAACAGACAGTTTATTACTGCAGCTGGTGCTGGTGATTTCTAGAACCTTATTACCGTGTTGTTTTCCTGTGGCCCTCGGCTGTAGGTACGAATCGCCTCAACACAGTCGGTCATAAATCAGCGTCAGATGTACGGGTAGCAGGATGTCCATCTCCACTAGAGAATGCCCGTCTTTCCAGGCAGGCCAAACAGAAGTGAAAGGTCTGCCTTATTGTGCTTTGTAGACTTTGACAGAATGCTTGGGCGTTTGAGACCTGGTGACTTGAACTAGGGGGCACTGGACAGCTGTCACCAGTCAGTGTGCCCTGAAGTTCAACTCCACTCCACAGGAATGCCCAAGGTGTTCCATGAACTGTGTGTGTGTGTGTAACATTAGACACGTAAAGCGTAATTCCCACACCCACTTAGTCCAATCCAAGGTCATGGGTGGATGGAGCTGATCGAGAGAACGTTACTCTGCACGGGGTGAGATCTAAAGATCAGATCCTGAATGGGGCACCACATGGCCCAGTCGCACCACGCTCACCTCCATGTGTTTGCATTTCGATGGCACATAAATGACCTCTGAAGCAGGTTATGTAAAGAAATGCAAAAACGCACCTCATAAATGATCGTCTTTTCATTGGTGCAGTCGCAGGGAAAGAGAAAGTCCACCCTCCTCCAATTCTGTGAGTCTATTAACCTCCTTGGCGTCAAACCCCGAGTGTCACGAAGGCTCGCAACTCCACTTAAAAATGGTTTACCCTGAGCAGTGCATGGGGACACTTATGGCACACACAGCATTACGTGCCAGTGACGCGGGGGACAGCACTCTGCTGCCATCTTGTGGATGAAATAACGTCATACAAGAAAACACAACGGCATGTAAACAAGAAGCTCTCTAGTTAGTTTAAGAATACATTGAAAGTGAACCATGAGTTGAATCACGCCATAGTGAGGACCATCTGATGCCTATGGCATTGGTCACATGCCCGCTGTATTCAGTAGCCTGAAGGTCCACTGTGATGCAAGTAGGTGAGTGGCTCAAAGACAACATGATTATGATCAAGTAGGACAAGAAAGATGTTAGCGTCTGATGGTCCGGGTTGGCTGCTTCTACCTTATGTCTCTTGAACCCGGGGTCACAATGCAGCAGCAGTTGCTCATGAATTCACTGGGGTAGCCACCAATAGCACAAGGGGCATGTTGATCGTTTGGATTGGGCACTGAGATTCTACCCTCACGTCTGCTGTCCTGATTGTGCGCTGGCGACTGTTTTATAACAGCATTAAACACGCCTCAGTACAGCAGCAAACACTCGTCAGACCTTCTCTACTGGATTTACGTCGATGTTTTTGACGTTTCTGTTAAATTAAATTTTTTTTGTTTGTGTTTCTGTGAGTAAATGTCACGCTGCAGAGGTGGCTTTGGGTCTGAATCCCAATTGTGTTGTCACCACACCTTGGTGACTGTATGTGTGTGTTTTTTAACCAAAGAGTACATAAACATTCAGAGACCGTTTGGGAAGAAAAAAATCAGCAGACCCCTCCACAGTAATAACCGAGTATTTAATTTAGCAGCCCACTGTCACAAGAGGAGCTGTGACGTCGTCCTGTGAGCTGTGAGCCACCGTCGACTCAAAGGCCACTTGTAAACCATCTGAACGTCACCATTCTACAGTGAGAAGGGCCGCCTTCAAGACACACCCGTCATCCCAGGACTGGACGTCCCAGCAAAGTCAGCTCAGAGAAACCAAAAAAATCCCAAGAACTACACGAGTGACCTCCAGAGCTCGTAGAGCTGGTTAAACGTTAGAAAAAGACTCGACAAGTGTGGCTTTCAGGGAAGGGTGGGGAGGCAAAGGCCCCCAGCAAAAAGAATATGGTGGCACGCACTCTGATCCAACCACAAAAGGGGGAAGAACACCGATGAGTGATGCCAGGAGGCACCTCCTCACACAAAGATATGTGTGAATCTGAAACAAACCACCAAGACATGGAGCTGAAGCAGAAAGTCTCTGGATGAGATTGGGGGGCAGCTGAGCTGTGAGGAGCAACAAATGGAATGAATGGCCTCCTCGTTTGTCAAATGTCTTAACTTCTAAAAACCCTGGGACAATATGCATTGGACTGAAGAGACCAAGCTGGACATGTCTGCTAAAAATCAAACCCTCGCTGTCAAGGGCTAAGGATCTGAGCTCGCTTTGCTGCCTGAGGACCTGAGAAACTTGCAGTCATGGAGACAACCATGAGCTCCACTTTATATTAAAACTTTCTTGAGACAAACACGAGGCCATCTGTCCATCAGCTTGGGGGGTCATACCACTGGACGGTGGACCGAGCCACACCTGCAGATCAACATCCGAATGGCTGGAAGAAGAAAAACAAAAAAGCAGAGACTGTTGGAACGGAGAAGTCCAAGTTCAGACCACAATCCTATTGCCATGCTGTGGTGGGACCTTAACAGAGCCGATGACCTCCGACATCAGTGAACTGGTGAGTGGGTCAAAAAAAACGACACCTACACGAAGTGGCCATGGCGGCTGAAGGTGTTTCTACGTGTCACTAAATTACGGGGGCTACTGATTATCTTCCCCCTACGTGGCAGCTGAATGTTTACAACTTAGTGAAAGAGTAGTAGCCGAGGTTGGGGGTCTCTGTTAATGGAAATTAGTGCTGACAACACAGTGGTGTTTTAGACCCCAACTCATCTGTGAAATCACAGACCTGGACTAGAGGGTACTTGTCTTTTTCCCATGAGTGTATTTCAGAGACCCCAGTTTAGGTAGGAGTTAAACTGCGAGGGCCAGGGGTCTCATCTGTACAGAAACTCTGAGCCATCCCTGTGCCACGTCAAAGAAGTGCAGGAAAACGACGACTCACAGTTACAGTAATTCATATCAGAGAGCCAACATTATAATGTGCATTGACATGACAAAACATAAAGTGATGAATATGATGGACAAACTGGATTTGAGTTCCCTTTGAAGAGGACCAATGCTGCAAATTTGCACTAAAGCTTGTTTCTGTTTTTGGTCAGTTTCTATTATCACTTCTCAGGGAACTGGCTGACATGTCAGGAATACCTCTGCCAAGCTTCACTCCATTATGTCTACTGTGCTGGAAGCTCTTAGCCAACACTTGTGGTTTTCATATGGTATGGGGTTACATGTAGAAAACATCACATAAAAAGGCAATTTGCAGCAGTGACGTCCTAAGGTCATCGGAGTAATTCACGACACTCGTAATAAAGGAGAAAAGTCCGCTGCCTTTGTTAGCTCTAAGCAGTTGGCATTCCAGTAACACACAAGGCATCTGCGATGCCAAGATGAGACGGACAAACATTGCGCCTCGGTGGTCTCGCCACCCCGATTCCTCAAGTTTGAGCTTTGGTGGGCTTGTTTGGTAAGGTTACTGGTAGACCCCTCAAGTGTCTCACATGGCCTGAGCTGTTCATTGTGACAGCAAATCTCGTCATTACGTGTGCCAGGTGATAGTGGGTATCCACTCAGACACCGGCACCTTGCCAGCCCACAGGCCGCGCATAGCAAAGGCACTACAATGCCGTGCACGACTTTGGCACACTCGGTTACAGATGGCGATACAGGTGGGACCCTGACTGGCACAGCCCATGTATGCCAGTTTGAGGCACTCTGTCATCTGCACTTTTACAACGCGAGTGTGATTTACAAAATGTACGTGCGGCGGGTTTTACAAATCGTTTTTTTTTTTTTTTTGACACACATTTCCACACAAAGCTTTATAAATGAGACCCTCGTCCATCGCCATCCCTTCAGAAGTCAGCCTGATGTGTCATTTTAGAGGACCGTCCGGTTTGTTGGGCCAAGGGGCCTGTTCTCTGGCAGCATTAGAGAGACGAATGGAAGAGCTGGACGAGTAACGCTGTGGAGCTTTGTGTTTTTAAAGCGACTCGAGTATTCATGAAACCTG
The DNA here is from genome assembly GCF_900747795.2 of Erpetoichthys calabaricus. Classification (NCBI taxonomy): domain Eukaryota; kingdom Metazoa; phylum Chordata; class Cladistia; order Polypteriformes; family Polypteridae; genus Erpetoichthys; species Erpetoichthys calabaricus. Next base: position 34,401,098 of record NC_041409.2, on the reverse strand, counting down.
AATGTCTAAACGCCCCGTACTCTGGAGGAGGTGCACAGAGTCCCCCATTCTGAACGTTTTTGTCGTGACGTAGTTCTGCTGTAGGTTTTTGTATTTATCTGCTGTTTGTATTCCTTGTATTTCCTCTCCATGTCCACACTTTTTGCCCAAACATCCCAGAGATGCGCAGGCTTGACAAACTGGACGGTCTGTGAGGGGCTCTGGACCCCCTCTCACTTCTAGTCTTTCTGCTGCCGTGAGCTCTGCACAGGCCTGTGGCAGAGAAGTCAGAAATCCAACAAATAAAATCTAAATGCACGCCATTCCCACTGCGCACCTGCGTCACCTTTAAAGCAGAGGCTCATTTGCGTGCCAGAAGGTGCCATTTGTCCGCTGTACACAACCTGGCAGCATTATAAAGGAAATGAAGGTCTTGATTGTTTGTTATTCTTCAAAACATCCATCCATTATCTAACCCGCTATATCCTAACTACAGGGTCACGGGGGTCTGCTGGAGCCAATCCCAGCCAACGGCGGGCGCAAGGCAGGAAACAAACCCCGGGCAGGGTGCCAGCCCACCGCAGTCTTCAAAACATTCCAAGTATTATACAATGGGATGGAGCCAAAGTGGCTAAGAGTGGGCAGGAACAGACTGCAATTAGCCAAAATGTTTAAGTGACAACAAATCAATCCACTGAAAAACAAACTGCACGAGTCCTCCGCCTCTCCCCACAGTTGGGGTCCACTCAGTGGACTTGAATCTAAAGCCAGAGGGTGGACAACATCACCGAGCAGACAATCGTGTGCATGGAAGTAGAAATCCATTTTGTCTTTTACAGAAATCTGTGGCAGCTTGGCAGACGACAAAGTGCCCTTTGGATTTGGTGGAAACGTCACTTCAGTGTGGCACGTGGAGCTTCAGTTGTGGTAACTCTGAATATTACAATTAATAAAGATGGTGGGGTGTGTGCTTAACTTGTGTTTAAGGGCTACTGGAGGTGGCGTCCTTGTGGATAACAGGGCAGGAGGCTGGGGGTTTAAATTGGGGGTGTCACCAACTTGGCCCCAATGCCTCTGACTGGACATTTAGTGTCTTAAAATGACCCACAACTCCAGTCAGTCTAGCATATTGCTGGGCATACAAATAGCATTAAGGTGCAAAGAAGCCACCGTCGGCTACAAGAAAGAAAGAAAGAAAGAAAGAAAGAAAGAAAGAAATAAAACCCAGAAAGTGTGCAGCTTAACCCAGCGGACCTGGAGGGAGCTGTCCAGCTGTACTTCCAATACTCCACACAAAAGGTAAGAAGTAATAAACAAGTCCATGACACTCGTCAACTGAATCAAACAGCAATGAAGTCACCGAACTGAGCTGCCACTGGCAGACCTCCACCAAAGGGGGCGCCGTCCGTCCCAAAAAATCATTCAACAATACAACCACCAGGGGCAGCATAAGGAACACCAAACACCTCAACTACCACCATATCAGCAAAGGCACAAAAAAATTAACAATAAGCACCAAAAGAGCAAAAAACTAACAAGTACCCATAACGAAATAAACACCACAACCGCAATACCAAATGTGACTACAGGCATCCACAACTAAACATTGCAAATCCTAAAATACGTCAAAAACTACCAATTTAAACACCAAATGAGCGTCACTAACTTTTTAAGAAACGCGAAAAAAGAACTAAACGACAACAAAAACCGCTTCAGAAATGAACGGAGAAGCGACTCCAACACGCACCTGACAGAAATTGACTTAAAAAAACGCGAATCAATGCAAGCCGAATATCTGGCTGCATAACACGCCGCTGCCGCCGAAGAGTCTTCAGCCACAATAACAAGCGGAGAGCGAACGGCCCTTCCCACACCACTGAAACACGAAACACCGGAGTGGCGACACCAGCGTAGGCTGCACCTCCCGACTAACGAAGGCATCTAACAAAAACAGAGAAAAACCTCCGGAGAGCAAATGACGCAAAACGATGGCCCCTCTCAAAGCTGGCAGGGCATCAATGAAAGTGAAACAACAACGAAGCTAAACGTTTGAAATAAAAACGCCGACAGCTTCAACTTGTTTACCACCTCCAAGAGTGAAAAGTCGCACATCTGCTCCGTACGCGCTCATCTCGCAGAAAGTCACGTTCCACGGCCTAGCACATCATCTGAGGGGCGGGCACAGCACAACTTCCAATCTTCCACTGGGTAAACGGTGGGTGGCTCAGCGGGTAGCGTCGTTGCCTCACAGCTCTCTGTGTGCGGGTTCAAACCCCACAGGAGACCCTGTGCTTGAATACAAAGGGGCCAAAGATTGAAGATGCCAAATTCCACATTAGGGAAGGGAGATCGCGTCCCGGCTGGATTCCTACCTTGTGCCAATCATGAAAAATGGAAGCGACCCCACATCTGCTCATGGGAAGGGCCATATCGCCTTCACAACCCCGCTAAACCCAAAGGTGTGGTTAAGCTTATCTGTGACTGACTTTGTGGTATCACCTCATGTATTGCTGGCAGTTAGACCCTTCTCAGTAATCTCGTTTAAATGGGAGATCATGAAACGCCAAACACAGGCTGAAACCTGCCACCGTCAAAACAGATAACGCACCCGGGCATTCCGAATGAAAAGGACAAACGAGCAGTCGGTAAACTTACCGCCGCCACCGGCCTTCTCCGCTCAAACAGTGCGCAGTTCTCCCACCACAGGTTACTGCAATCACAGTCACAGTGTCCTTGGGGCAGAGGAGGAGTGGGGACACCCCGAAATGACTCAATAATGGTAAAGAGGGGTCCCGGTGGCTCAACGGGAGTTGCTGATGAGTCGGGGGGTGTGGGATCGAATCCGGCCTGGGAGCAACGGCAGAGGGCCATTCCATACACCTTTATATTGTTACAGAATGATTACAGTCAATTGAACTAAGTTTGTAAAGGATATGCAATTGATTTCGGTGTATTTGATAACACCCACGTCATTGATGCAAATATAAAAATGAAAGGTAAACACAGAAACAGTAGCAGTGGATTGATGCTGGGTGCCGCCAGTCTGCAAAACCAAGCAGAAAAGTGTGAACGCATGGAGTGAGGCTGCTGTGGAAATGTGTGTAGCGTTACGCCAAGTTCACCTCGAAGTGAGCGTGGAAACGGATGTACAGAACGTTTATGTGCATATGCACCGTTTATACGTGAGGCCCCCGGTCCACACCCCAGGACCCTACAGCACAATGACCGTCCAGTGGATCGGAAGCACTTGGGTGGACTGGAGTTATAGAGGGGCTCAAAGGAAAGGCAGACTGGGGTGAGGCTTACGTTTTCAGTTCAGAATTTTGATGATGATGATGATAGTTTTATTTGCTTTTCAAACTGTCATTTTGCAATTTAAGGTGGCAAAGGAGAACCAAACATTGACTCAGGCCCGGTGCCACACTGCCCATCGGTCTTGGATGAGACGTCTTTTTACCACCATGCCTTGCTGGTGGGCCTGTGCGTTCCCTTGTTCTCTGCCAGCACTGGCCTGCGGTGCCTACCACTGATTTTCTTTTGCCTGTCAGTCTGCACCCTTGTTTTAGTAAGACGAGTTGACCTTGAGTTCACAAATGCGTACTCCACATGTGACATGTTTTTGAGTACTGTAGTGATTCAGACATGTGAGGAAACATAGTGAGGGTGCTGGAATGGAAAGGATGGAGAGACACAGCGTGGTGAGGAGCACTCGGGTTCAAGTGCTTGTCCCCCAAAGCCGACAGTGGCATCGCATCACCAATGGGCCCATCAAGGCACCCCTTTAATTATTACTGGAGTGTCTCGGCTCTTCCTTCATCACACCTCCAAGTAACTTGAGCAGTTCGTTAGAAGCATAAAGAAATATCAATGGCTGATCTCACCCTCTTACTGATGATTCTGCTGTGAGGATAAAGTTTTGCTTGCAGTGCCCCCTTCAGATTCTCCTTTCCACTGCGTGGCACCCTCACTCATATGGGCCTAAATTAGAGGCAGCCAGCAGCCCTACTTGTGCAAATGTCTGTGGTAAAAGCAACTCAAACATGGGAAGAACATGCAGAGTCCACACAGACACTAAGAGTCACTAATGTGTATTATCGTAGTATTTCCCTCTACTTACCCTTTACCTGTTCTCTCAAGGGTAAATGTTCTCGTCAGGTTCGTTATCGGGTTGGTCTACTGTTGCACTTTAAAATGAACACACACACACATAGATAAACACACACACACAGACCCTAACCATAACAGTGTCCCATGAATGACACACACACGCTGATTAACCCTTAGCACTTTAAACTACACATCAGCCTGTCACTCAGCACTTCAAGAGACTTACTTATTATCGGCACGAACAACATACGATGTTTTAGTGATATCTCAGACCTAAATATTACTTTTGATCTACAAGAATACATTTAAACATACAAAGACTCAACACTCTTGACTATAGGCCATTTATCAGCCAAGAATACCTTCTTCTTATCGTACTGTTCCTTCTTTTGAGCGACGCCCTCACTCTCAGCCTTATAAACCTCGCAGCACAGAAATAATGGCAAAAATCTGGCTGTCACCAGGTGCTCAAAGAAAACTTATTAATTCAATCACTCTAGACATTAAGACAAAGCATAGAAAGTTAAAAGCAGCATGGTATTTATTACAAGTATAATAATAATACCACTGGAACAAAGAATAGAAAATAAGTACTGATAGGAAAGTCTGAATATATATAGTCTTTAGGAAAAACTTACGAAAAAGTTACAGATGACAAGGATGAATGTCCCAGGGAGGCGTTTGATTTAGCAATGGATGTTCATGATGCCTTTCTGACGACCAATGTTGTCTTCGTCTGTTCATCTTCTTCTCCTCCTCCTCTTCTCTCCTTCCTCTTTCAAACCAAGGCATATTTATTATGAAATGTCATGCCTTGGTTTCACAACACATGCACCTGATTGGCTGGCTGTCAATGTGATTGATGAATTTTGCTCAAACTCTTTCCCAGATAATAAAGTTCTTTGATATTGCCTCAGTTTCCCTTTTCCCAGGCTGTAAACGACATTCTTATCCCAAATGTCCATCCATAAAGTAATCAATAGCCTGGGGTGTCAGCACAGCATCCTTTCCCAGGTTATAAAGTAATTGAACCACCAGAAATGTCTTCCTTTCAATGTTGGAAACAGCTGTTTTAAAAGTGAGGTGTAAGAAAACCTGCTCTGATCTGTCTTAGTTCATCTGTTGTCTTGTCTCGAACAAAATATAATGGAAACCAAAATGTACAGATTTTATACACCATAACAAATGAGAATCACTGAGCGGGAAGCAGCGAGTGGGCCTGACTTGTGACCAGAGTCCACAAACTCAGTCGGCCGACGAGTGCGAATGCCGTCACAAACAAACTCAATGTCATTTTGCTCAACTCAATGCACTTTCATCCAGTTACAAAATGCTGCTCGACAGATGAGCGCACCAGAGACGAGCCTGGCATGTCTCAATATGGTATCTGAACATGACGTCCGCCCTTTTCTCTTTGACCCCACATTCTTGAATGTGGCAGGTGGGCACGGTGGTCTTGGCTCATTTTCCAGGCTGTTACAGTGTCAGGTTGTCCTATTGGTTCCACCCCAAATCTCCAAATCCCAAGACTCCTCCAGATGATACAGGATTGGATTTGACAAATGAACACCACCACTATTCTGGCATTGGCAACAGCAGACATACCAGCGTCTTGGGCAGTTGACGCACAGACATGGGGTCCCATGCATGTTCATACTGTATTTGCCCGATTACTTGACCGAGACTCTGGGGTCTCTTTCTGGGTTCTGTTTTAGCTCTTGTGCCTCTTTGACCTTGTTTTCCAGTTCTTGTTAGCCGCTGGTTCAGGTGGCTCTTTCTTTATCAAGTGTTTACATCAAGCATGTTATTGAAAAGAATTCAGTTTGACACTAAAAATGATGCAATGTCTCTAGTTCAAGTGCAGGCTCAAGTCCTAGCTGGTCACCCCTAACCCCGATGTCACATGAGCAGGGACCACACAACTGCATCAGAAGTGCATTTGAACACGACAGCTTGTGAACCTTTCACAACTCTTCACACTTCCCCCCCAAACCACAAATCCAACCTCCAAACCTCAAGAACGTCATCTGAACGACTTAAAACTCCTGCTAGAAGCCTGAAAAGGCCGACTGTACGTCCATAAACACTGGCACCATACATAAAAAAGGTGACTCTGCATACCTGGGTTGGGTATCCGTGTGTCCTGCCACCAACTTTGACTCCTTCCTTCCTTGCGTTTTTGATGATAAAAGTCCTCTGCTGATGCCACCTTGCGTCTGCTCTTCAGATATGTCTGCCAGCATTTGTTGACATTCTCATTGAGATTTCCAGCTAAAGACAAAGATCTCAACAACTGCCAAGTGCCCAGTCTGTGTAGACCACCGCATTCGGACTGGTGGAGCCTCCCCAGCCATGTTCTGGTTGGCCCTGTTAACTTCCCTGCAGGGAGAGCTACTGACAAGAGTGGACGAGTGTAAATATCATGGAGCACCAGAAGCCCAAGATGGAGGATTAGATGCAGAGATGACCCACAGAGTGTAGTGCAGATGTAACAACTGAAAGAAGGTATCAGGTGTAGTGTGTGATTGAGGAATTAAGGTTAATGTTAAAGATCCAAAGATCTGAGCCAAAAGGCCAAGCTGTTGATTTACCAGTCGATCTATGTTCCTACTCTCACCTATGGCCACGAGCTTTGGGCAGTGGCCGAAAGAGCAAGATCACAAATACAAGCGGCTGAAATGAGTTTCCTCCGCAGGGTGGCTGGACTTTCCCTTAGAGACATTGTGAGGAGATCAGTTATCTGGGAGAGACTCAGAGTAGAGTCGCTGCTCCTCCGCATTGAGAGGAGTCAGTTGAGGTGGTTCAGGCATCTGGTTAGGATGCCCCCTGGACGTCTCTCTAGGGGGGTGTTCCGGGCATGTCCCACTGGGAGAAGGCCATGGGGCAGACACAGGACACGCTGGAGGGATTATATCTCCCGGCTGGCCTTGGAATGCCTTGGGGTCCTCCCAGAGGAGCTGGAGGAGGTGGCCGGGGAGAGGGAGGTCTGGGCTTCCCTGCTTAGGCTGCTGCCCCCGCGACCCGACCTCAGATAAGCGTTGGACAATGGATGGATGGTTAAAGATGAGGTTTTTATGACCTATGGAGCTGAGACACGGGCAGTAAAGGGAGAACAGCAGGAGAAGAAGTTAGATGTGGCAGAAATGAGAATGTTAAGATGGATGTGTGGAGTTACAAAGAAGGGGGCAGAATAAGAAAAGGGACAATCAGAGGTACAACAAAAGTGGGAGAGATGTGTAAAGTACAGGAAAGTAGGTTGAAGTGGTATGGACACGTGATCAGGAGAGACGATGAATACGTGGGTAAAAGAGCGATGAAAATGGAAGTACAGGGGAGGAGAAAGTGAGGGAGGCCAAGTGTTTGTGCTGCTAATTAACTTCTTGTGAATTCATTTTAATTTACTTCTCTTTTTAAGATTGGTTCCCCTGAATTGCTTCATTTCTTTCCTTAAATGGCACCCAAACAGAAATGAAATGTGAGGTGAGGTGAGGTGAGTGAGTCAACAGAAGACCAACTAAGTCAGGGCCTCAAACTCCAACCAGTTGCTTAATTAGGCGCCGAGTCTTGTTGTTAATTAAATCCGCTCTTTAATTCTGTGGCTTGTTGCTGCTCTCATTGGCTGCTAATTAAGGAAAAAGAAACAATTAAGGGGTTAGAGTCTTCAAGAGAAAGTCAATTACAAAGAATTGAAATGAAGTTCATTAGCAGCAAAACCAGGCCACTCATTAAGAGAAGGGTTAGAATGAAACCTATAGCCACAGTGTGACCCCCCCGGACTAAATGGCCTCCTCTCGCTTATCAGATTTGTTATGTTTGTATCACCAATAAAACCTCAACAAAAAATCAGGCAGGGTAGATGAGGTCAAGCAACTGCAAAAGGAATGTGTGCTGATGAGTTGTTACAAAAGTTAAAATAACGATCGGGAAGGCTTTACATAACAGCAGATTGTCTTACTAAGGATCTTTAGGGTCCACATGTAACACGTCATAGATGGTGGGTTTAAAGACAAAGAGTCAGATTGTTCTGAAATGTCAGAACATGCAGAGATGGTCTCAGGTAAGAGATATATGCGTACCACAGACTTTCTTTTTCCTTGAAGTCTAAACTACTCAAATGCACAGTAAAACAGGAGCACTTCATAGACACCGCCAGACAGTACACTTACTGTATGGAATGCACATTTTGAAAGAGCTTCACTTGTCAAATAAGGAAAAACCCAAACAAACCCTGGTGGAGTGTCTTGTCATCTGCCTTAGCCCTTATCCACCTTATCTCTCAGTTTCTCAAACTGCTCCTGCTCCCCCGTTGTCCCTTTGGTCCCCTTTTAACCCATCGCTCCCAGCTCCAAGTGACTCTGGCAGGGGGTACATTTTACAAGCACAGTTTGGGTGAAATAAACTTGCCACTTGCATGTCTGCTTCAAAGGCTCCGTCCTATTGGACTGGGGGGCATTTGCACGTCTGCTTTGTTAACTTGATTTGACCATCCACCTTCTACTTGGACAATAACACCAGCGTTGTGGAGAATTTATGTTTTTTCAACTTTTGTCGATTGTTTCCAGGGTGCTGATTCAAGGTTGCCAGGTAATGCAGGATTCCAAAGGCCCAGCAGGGCTACATGCATTTTTTTGGGGGAGTTTGGTTTCGTTTTGTACAAATAAAAAATAAAAAAAACAACGCACTCAGACTGCAGTGTTGTATTGCATTGGGAACTTTATTGTTTCAAAAAAAAAAAAAAAAAAAAAAAAAAATAAAAAAAGATAAGGGGTTGCAGAGGTACGCAGAGCCATCACATACAAGGAGCCATACAGGAGCACGTTATCGCCCAGTGGATCTCGTGATTGAGACGACCGTGGGATCGTCTTCGTAATTCCACCCTAAAAGTTTTGCAGCCTGCTAGTAAGAGAGGATTTAACTGAATTAAATTCAAATGGATTCCGGTTTTGGTTAAAGACGAAAACAAAAAGCCACCAAAGCCATCTGCTAATCCCGAAGAACTACAGCGCAAACATACTAGAAAGGACAGATGTCATGTTGCATAGCTTTGTTTGTTCAGGTAAGGCACTTTTTCACGTTTTGACACTTTTATAGTAAGCGACAAGGTTTTCTCAGATGTGTGTGTGTGTGTGTGTGTGGATAAGAACATGTTACCTCAACTCGGGGCACATTTTTAGGCACAAGAGGGATCTGAGGTGAGCAGCCTTGACCGGCTGGGAAGGGCTACCGATCTGCAACAGCTAACCTCTACATGATGATGTGACAGGGTGTGCATGCTTTATGTGGGCAGATAGTGAACAGATGAGCAGTGTGTTGATTAAAGGAGGCCAGCAAGTTTACGCATGTCTATAAAATCATTAGGGAAATCACATTTGTAAGGAGATATCTACCTGTCCCCCCCTGCAGAAAGAGAGCATCACAAATACACAAGCAGGCTGTCAATGCCAAGTGTGTGACCAGATATTCTGTATCATATTCTGCTTTAAGCATTTATTTTTTTTGTGTTCTTTTTTTTATTGTCTAGTTTTGTCAGCGTTTAAATTGATGTAAGCCAGAAAGCTGCAATCTTTAACAGATTAATTTCTTAGGCCGCCCCATTTACTCAAGACGACAGCGTGCGGACAATGCAATCGGAGGATAAGGCAGAGCAATATGACATGCAATTATTTAGAAAATACATTATGATAGTGGCAAAACAGTAGTGTTGTGCTGAAACCATAAAATCTATGAGAAAAAGCAGAGGCTGTCTAAGAAGAGAAGACGCGAGAATGGGAGGCTTGAATTTCTATCCCTTGAACTCTCACGTGTGTCTCTCTTCACAGCCCCGAGCTGAGCTAAATTCAAGTAACGCAGCACACATCTTGTCATTTCATATTGCCCATGGTATGGTTTGTTATCCATTTAAGTGCAGAATGTACTAATATTTCTTACAATAAATAAATATGTAAGATCCAGAGGAAAAAAAAAAACATTCCATTGGAAAACTTACATTTGGCATTAGTAGCAGTTCATCATTTACAAAATGATGAGAACGCCCTTTTGAATACTAGTAAGTTTACATAGCTATTCTGTTACCCTTTAAAAGCCAAGACTCACCCTAAGACAGTATTTGTGAAATGATTTTAAGGTGGTGATTGGACAGGAACATTGGGCACAACCGTTATTCACATAAAGGCAGCAGCGTTTTTGTTTAGAACAGCGGCAAGAGTCCGCTCTAGAAAACAAGGTTTCTAAATCTGAGAGATTGGTGTAGTTGGCAGGATTCTGTTACGTGAGATGATATTTTTAAATCGATAGCTCTGGCATAGTATGTAAATCTAGTATCGTTAGGAATCTAGTATGTAAACCAGTATCTTTAAATAGATAATGTTGGCATTGTCAGTTATGTCAAACAATATTACTAAAACTGGCAATATTGGCAAAACCATCATGTCACTATATTCACATTTTTTGACTGGCACATTGATCAAGTGCCACAGAAGGCAGGCAGACTGATACTTAAGTTACACAGTAATGCTGTTCCACTTGAGAACAGAAACAGGTCAATGACTACAATAAGGTGTGGGTGTTCTGTGTAGTCTTTGAAATGTCTTGAAAAGGCTCGTTTTAAGATGGCCAAGAGGCTAGGACTGTAACATTTGGGCTTCAGGGTCATCTTCTTCTTTCTTCCATCTTCTTAACCCAACTGATCCTCATATTGTTTGCGGAAGCAATCTCCCGCAGGGAAGAAGTCCCAACAGCGTTCCTGGTACATCTTCCAGACATAGGATTCCTGTGGAATTGAAACTTCATTAATAGAATAGCACAGCTGTGATCACCAGATAAACTTTTTCATTTTCTTTTGTGGGAGAGAGTAATGAAGATATTTATGAGAATGAATTAACGTGGCAAGCTGATCTGCAGCACGGGAGGGATTTGAAATTTCATGGGACACCACATATTGAAAACAAATGCCTGGATAAGTATCAACTCCCTTTGGGAAAAGCAATTAGTGAGGTCTCGGATAACTTTACTCATGAATAATAAGGATCATGAAATGCTTACTACAAAAAGGAAGAAGCAAGTCAAAGAAGTTCCCTAATTAGTCCCATGTAGTCTGAAATGACCATCCAAACTGACATCCTTAGCCCTTTTCCCATAATGCAGTTTTACAAGTGTGCATTTCTTTTGTTTTGAGCTCCAGGCCTTGCTTTTATTAGTAAACATACAGTATTTATATATTATGTAGAACGAGTGGCCTGGTTGGACAATGCTCCAGTGACCCATCTGGCCTCTATCCATGTTGAGTTTCCATGGTCTTGTATTTTCCACATGCTTTCTGTTGGAGCAGACTCTGGTCGAATAAAAAAGTATGCATGTCAGATAAAGGCATGAATCTAAGTTGGTCATGTGATGCTGTGTGTGTGAATGTGGACAGCGGCAGCTCCTGTCTTATGTCCAGGGGTCTCATTTATAAAATTGTGCATACATAAAGACACCTTGAACACCACCCTGAACCATCCATATATGGACCATGCTACTCAATATATATGCTGATACATATACAATCGTGACGCTGCAGAACTTCATTCGCTGGTAGAGCAGCCTCCCATTTGATGCATCGAGACACCACCATCTACACTGAACAGTAAGTATCTGGCTGCGCTCTGCAACTGACAGTACAAGATCATGTGCGGTATTATTGTGCCTCTCCTTTGTGTTCTGGGGATCCAAGAAAGGCATAAGGTGCTAGCATCTGAGCAATTAGCCATTATACCTGGCACATGTAATGATATAATTACTGTTATAATGAATAGTACAGGCCATGAAAAACTGAGGGTTAGCCAGTTACTTTACTGCCCAGCTAGCCACCACGTACAGCACCATCAGCAAGTCATCTGATCAATGCTAGTTTGCCTCAAAATAAATGAATCCTGCGTTAACCCAGGCCACTGAGACATGACGTTCATCAGTATAGTTTTCACATCACAGATGACTTGTGCATTAATAGAATGTCACTGCTTTATGGTTAACAAAAACTGCTTCATTTTTGCTAGGTGTCGTTATTGAAATATGACTGCAGTAAAGCGCTCAGATTAGGTTAGGAGAACTGGACACTGCTGCACATTGCCTTTTTATGTTGGCAAAAACATGTTATGTAGATGTACGTACACCATACGAAAACTGGATATAGTGTCTCACCGGTTAATTAAGGGCTAACAACACAATGGACATGACAGAGCTAAGCCCTGCTGAGATATTACTGATGTGTCATCCAGTTTGCTGATGACAGCCGATATAAACTGACAACCAAAAAAGTTCTTCAATGCAAATACGCAGCATTGGCCCTCTTAATTGGGAACTAAAATACAGTTTGTGAATCATCTTTATTGTTTTTGTGGTATCCTTATGTTTGTACATTAACACACATTTTAATAACTGCTCAGTGATTATTATTCATGTGTGTTGTCATTCAGCCAGTTTGGCTGGATTTACTCTACTTGATCAAGTGTGTTATCACTTCCCAGTTACTCCGAAATGTTGCTTTCCCATAAATACATACGCTACCCCGTCAATTTTTTTTTTTGTAAATCCTGGCATTTACATGGGAAGTTCTGAATGCACATTTCCAACCTCATTTTGTGTGTACGCAAGCTTTATAAATGAGGCCCCAGGACTGCTAGGGTAAGCTGAAATAAACAAATTAGGGAACCAGCTGCGGTCATTGTAAAACCTATAATACACATAGGGTGAATGTGATGGGAGCCTCTGTCACTAACAAAATGACTAGTATTTAAATGGATTTTAGAAAGAACGTTAAATGCTCCTCCTACGCTAATGGTAAAGTCTCCCATATTATGTCTCTGTGTTCCTTCATTAAGTCTGAGAGGGTAGATATGAAGGACGAGCAGCAAGACTGTGTCTTGTCAATACACACCACTTTGTAGAAAGCTAAACCTCAAACACACTTGTCAGTTACCTACCTGACCTGTGTGCTCCGTCTCATCTTTGTTAATGAGGTACATAAGGAAGAACCTGTTAAAGAAAAGAACACAGGCATTGGAACCACCAATCATATAATCAACAATGACATAAATGTAGCATGTTCTGGAAGATATCGGCTGCTTATGGCTCTGCTGTTTGATCCCTGTGCTCCCAGTTAGTGGTGTAATGGGCTGATTTGCACCAATGCTGAAGTGTTCTTCTGTGCCACTACACATCTGGTTGATACACTGGTAGCACAGTCTTTGTGTAGCAGGACTGAAGCTCTGCACACTTGTCAGGGCAGACAACTTGTGAACTCAGTCCAGTGTTTCTTAACATGATAACTTAATTTGGGGTTTCTTGCACGACTTACATTTTGGTTAACAGCTGACAAGCTTACAAAGCCAAAGCATTTAAGCCATTATATTTTATTTTATCACTTGCCATCAATGGATCATTCAAGAAAGCCCTTTGTACAGAAGCCACAAAACAGTATAAAGCCAAACACTACATCACGGAACATGAGAAATTTTGAGGAAGACTACCATCACCTACGCATTTGTCCCCACCCCTCTTTCCAGAAATATTTGTGAGCTACTCAATTTAAATCAGTGCCACTACAATAACAGCTCTGCCAGTCACAGTATCATGGCACCACCTCTGTGTGCATGTGGGATGTATGAATCAAGTTCTCGGCTAAACTGGAAAGGTCAGTGAGGAGGATTATGTTCAAAGTGTGCTCAGATTGATCACTTGCAAAGGAGTTTTCATGAGGATGCTCTTAAACCCACATCTTAAAGATGACCAAGAACAGACAACTTGTCCTTGAGACTCCCATCTTCGGGATAATACCAGAGAACGTCATCAGTAATGACCTGAATGGAAAAGGAAGGTTCAGTCGCTCTGAGCTCACAGTTGGAAGCTGATGTCAACTAAGCAGGAGGCCATCAGAGTTGAAGTACTGCAGGGCAGCTAAGGGCAGGAGCTCTAGTGATCCCATTAAGAAGCTGTCACACGGACGATTACCTCTAAATCAGATAATGGTGGGTTGGCCTTTTTCAAAAAGGATCTTACTGAGCAGTGGAGCCCCGAGGGAAAGGTGTTTTTTATGTCCTTTGGTATATTGAATGATAACGTGTAAGCGTAGCATGGAGCTTAGTTAAATCATCAAGGTAGGCTTAACATATCACCCATGGCCACAAAGGTACACTTCTCCCTTCTGATTTTTCAAGCTCAAACTGGTCTACAGAAAAGATGTTTCACTGGCTACATGAATTTTCTGTTCTACAGATTCACCTGCATGTCTACTAACATGTAAGGTACTCACAAGTAGTTGGCCAGGTTGTGTTCTTGCAAGGTGTGAGTTTCAAAGCCATGCGGCGTCGTGTCAAAGTAATCATTTCCAATTCCACAAATGAAGCATTTGGTCTGTGGAGCAAAAGACAAGATGACAATAAATGAGAAGATGTTTGTTTGTGAGTACAGCAAAGTGAAAACCTAAAGCATGTCCACAGTGGCCAAGTGGTGGACAATTCCACTATGACAAAAAAAGTCTCTTACCTCCATATCCTCCCTTACTTGCTCCTGCTGATCTCTGAGCTCACCAAACGCATCAATGATGAGACCTGTAGGTAAATAGTCAAAGCAATCAGGAACACCATAGGAAAAGCACTCCATCAATATAAGGAATCATTTCTGTTCCTCACAATATCCCACATTTTGAATTCAGTCCTTTCTTTAAGGAGAATGTTCAAAGTCAGGAAACAAAAACATGTAATGGTGGTCCTGGGTATGACGTTAATCTGCATCTAGCCCTGCAAGCAGGTCCTCCAACGTGCAGAAAAAAGTTGGGGGTTGTTGGCAGGATTGGCATTCCAGCCACTGTAAAAAACCTCACGTTGTTTCAGTGTGGTGCTAAAGTGTCACCCATTGCACGGCTCCACTCAGATCCCAGTCAGTTGGTTTGTTGTGTGGTGGGTGCGGCCACTTCATTAGGGAGAATGTGGTCAGCTTGAATCTGAAGGACAACAGCTCAAGATAAATGGATTTGGCCCAAAGATGGTTAACTCTCTGAATGTGAGTTCTGTCTGACTCTGTCTCATGTGGCACAGTTAGCAGTTTACCAAGAATCGTCACACTGATGGATTCCTTTACTGAAAATATGGAGGTGACTCTTTATATGTCAGAGTCACTACTGTAAATATAAAGTGCTACCCAGGGATTTTGAAGGTAGCTCTCTTACATAAACTATGCTGTACAAGGGATGTTGTCTTATACTCCCATGATGCATCACTTAATGAAGGTCATTATGTAATACCCTGTATTGTCGCACAAAGTCCTTTATCAAATCTGTTGTGACTGTGTCCATTATGAAAGGTGCTATATAAATTAATAAGGCAAAATATGCAAAGTTGAAGTCATTCCTTTAATAATTAAGAAAACGTTTAAAAACAAAACCGTAGTGAGATTTTATGTGGTGTGATAGCCTAGCATCTGAAATGTTAAACATATTGCAGCAGAGAGTTCAAATGTACAAATTTCAGGCATTCCTTAGCTTGACTTGACCACTTTCAGAAAGAGGCCAGGGTGTGAAACTGGACATGGTAACTCAAAAATGAACACTACAAACGGAATGAAACAGGAAACAGGACTGGAAAATGCCAGAAGCCTAATAATTTAAATGGAGTCCCTCCTCAAGTACATTTTGTTCTACAGAAATAATCACTGTGTGTTTCTTTCGCTCCACTGAGATATACTGGTGAGAATGTGTTTGGCAGACATCCCTGAACTTGATTCCAAAATTTTTCAAATTATTGTCTGTTTAAATTTTATTATTTAAATATTAATATTGTGATTCTGGCAATGCCATTTTGTTTTTTATGATATGGTTGTTGCCATTTTACATGTCTTTGCATTGAGAAATAGTGGTTACACCCATGGCCAGTCATGTGCTATGGAGGTCACATGATGTGCTTGACCACTTTATGTATGTGTCACCCTCAGCATGCATTGGAGCAGTGGAATGAAGGCATACAAGCATATGTAAGTATGAGAGCAAGGCTGAAGAGACTACTTCGACTACACTATTCAGATTGTTTTTTGTTTATTTCAACTCTCACCTGCATCCTAACTATCATATTGTCCGCTTCCAACCCTGATGACTTGTTTTTCCTAAGTGCTCATTCCATCCAGTATATCATACATGTATATGATGGCTCTGAAATCATTTGGTTTCTGCAACCATAGGTGAATAACTGTCCAGGATCAACACCTCTGATGTTATTCTAGGAAAACGAGAAACCCAACATACAGATGTACGATATATGTGTGTGTGTGTGTACATTAAGAAGACTTTGACAAAGGTGGCATTTCAAAAATCCCACCTTTAACAATGTAAAGTTGTGCTCGGGACACATTGCATTCTTTTTTCCAGTGTTGCTTTAACCATTTATGTTTTTTCCTTTAACAGATATATGGAGTCTATAAAATCAATTGCTTCATAAAACACACTGTATCTATGAAAGGCACAGTAGGAAAAAGGCGATATAAAATAATGTACTTCACATTTAATTAATCACATTAATTGGCTTGTGTCATTACTTGTTACAGTGCATATAAATACACACTTAAACATATATTTTGTAATAAATATAAACCTGCGGTGGGTTGGCACCCTGCTCGGGATTGGTTCCCTGCCTTGTGCCCTGTGTTGGCTGGGATTGGCTCCAGCAGACCCCCGTGACCCTGTGTTCGGATTCAGCGGGTTGGAAAATGGATGGATGGATGGAATAAATATAAACTATGAAGAATGTTGTAAGTTCTAAAAAGCTCTATTTGAGACAAGTTTAAAATCAAAAGAACTGCTTTTTGAAGTTCTCCTTATTACAGTAAAGTAATGCAACTGTTTTCTAAAATGTTGTGATTTAATACAATGTGCGATAATATAACTTACAGAAAGGGTAAATTTAATGTTTAATAAAATAAAAGTTAATGAAAATTTGATTTTTCATCTCACTTTCATCTTGAAAGGCTTGATCAAGAAGAACAATGACAGTCAATGAACCCGAATTTAGTCAAGTCCCCTGCGGAAGTCTGCGTTAAAGATGTTACCTTGAAAATGTCTCATTCAGCCCCTAAACATTTGCTTTTTGTTTTTCTGTTGTGATTGCAATACACACACATTCATAAAAACCATCCCGTAAGAGACCACCTCTACAGTGGCTGGTTACTTCAGATGATAAAGATCAAACAGACATCTGCATTAGTTCAAAGCCTAAAGGAGACGACATAATGAACAGCATGTGGTCCACACACCAGTCCTTATGGATTTTGTGGCACATCTTTATGGGCTACAGTTTTCTGAGGCAACAGCCCGCTGAAAGGTCTCTCCATTTACACTTTGGGAGAGCCCAGCTCTTCTTGACTGCTTTAAGGTACTGCGCACAAAAACATTAACATAATAAGGTGGCACTACATACCCTGGATGATGGCGAGCAAGATGACAATGACGAAGAAGAAAAATGTGATGTCAAAGACAATACGGTACATCTCATAGGGGTCACCAGCTGGGTCTTCAATCTCATCACCAATGCCTCCTCCGGCTCTCACGCCCACGTACATGTGGAAGAGGTAGCACTGAGAACCAGAAAGCAAGCTGAAGTCAGCACTATTATATATATATATACCAAGAATTTGGCAACTCTCTTCCACATTGTCACCCTACTCACTTCTTTGCACTCTTCTGTCTATGCATCTCTCCACCTACATGTTAATGACATCTTAATAAGCCACAGGACTCACTAATGCAACAGACAGTTGTTCTGCTTTAATGCAAAGACAGGTGTACGGTGGAGTTGACCTACATCTGCTGTACATTTCGTATGTAGATACAGTACTTTAGAGAACAGGTGACACGATTAGTAGCCACTCTTCGTTAGGTACATCTATACATAAACAACAGTAGCCTGCTCCAAATAGACATGGTCAGAATGTTTATGTGTTAATTTGACACTAGAAGGTCACCATTCATGATCTAAATTACTTTGATTGTGCTATGGCTGTTGGTACCAGATGTGGTGGGGTCAGTTGTTCTTCTTGCATTTTATACACTAGGCAATGGTATGACAAACAAAAAAGTCTAGTAAGTGTCTGGGGGTTAAACGCATATTGCAAAAGTGAAAGGCCAGAGGAGGATGGCCAGACTTGTTCAAACTAACAGAAAAGCCACAGATACTAAAATAACAGCTCTTTAATGCAGCAGTGTATAAAAGGGCATCTCTGAACACAAAACACTTGGACAACTCACACAGCACTTTGGACCTTGAAGTGGATGGCCTATAGCAGTACAAAACTGTGACAGTTTCTACTTTTGTTAGCTATCAACAAGTAAATGATGCTACCCCTAGGCATATGATCACAGTAACTGGATCACCGAAGACTGGAAAAAATGATGCGATGAAGCTCAATTTCTGCCACAACATGCAGATGACAGGGCCAGGTTTTGATATAAATGGCATGAATTTGTGGGTTCATCCTTGTGTCATTTGTAAATGGTGGCAAAGGAAGTGTAATGAAATGTCTTCTTGATATGAAACTCCACAGCATACCTAAGCATTGCTACTGATCATATGCACCCCATTATAGCAATGGTCACTCGTCTTTCCAGCAGGATTGTGTGCCTTATCACCAGCACATCTCATCTCAGACCGGTTTCATGAGTGTGACAGGTACTTCCAGTTACTACAAAGGTCCACACAGTCCCCACATCTTAATTCAGCTGACTAACTTTGAGATGAATTGGAACTTGAGGTTCTGCAGGAACTGCATGGAACTACTGAGTCAGCAGACTAAAGTCTCACAAGAGTATCACCAGCACTTTGTTAAATACATGCCTCAAAGAATTCACACTGTTCTGGAAGCCAAGGTGGGTCCCAGCCAGTATTAGGTGGGTGAACCTAACAGAGTGGCTACAAAATGTAAATTCCAGTGCATATTCAAAACACTGACGTGCAGTACTGTTCATAAAGGGCACTATATGCAATAAAATGGGCCAGTCTTAAAGATCTCCTTGGGTGCGAATTCTCCCCTGTACTGGTATGGCTTGTTCTTTTTATTGAATTTACGGAGTGGTGCTCTTTGTAAAATAAAGAACTGTCCAAGTGCTAAAAACTGAATTGGCTCATCTCTTGTTCTGTTAAAACTTACTTATAGCACACTTACCGTCATCATGTCATCACACTTCATGTCTGGCTCATCCTCGTCCTCGCTCTTGTTGTAGAATTTGCGGAAAAAGTTAAATGCAACCACTGTGTAGAGATACACGACAACGGCCAGAAGACCCACAGTCAGGACCAGCTGTAAAGAGAAATACCTAATTGTGTTAAATAATAAGAACAACAAAAAAGACAAATCATCACCCGGCTCCCTCCTTCTGGATATGTTATGTAGCCAACCAGTTATACACATATTCTACCATAACTTTGGACTTGGACTTTCCACAAACATGGAATCAGATAATCAGGAACTGAGGAGGTGCAACTACAGGCCACACGGTTGGCCTGCCTGTGTGAATTAACATTGTAAAATAAAATTCACAAAACAGAATATAAAACGACTTGGCAGGCCTACGTGCAGTGTTAGTTTGATGGAGTTCATGACAAGGAGACACTGCTGAGACAAAAGTCATCAAGAGTAAACATTTAGAGACAACAAATTCATATTTAAAATATTAACATTTGATTAAATGTTAGTGTGAAGAGTGCCATATCCAAAAATAAACATTTAGTCTTATCATTTAGTATTTTATCAAAGGATTGCCATTACTGTCTCAGCACATACTGACCATTAGAAAGCCATATACTTATATATTATTTTAACAACTATTTTTTTTCATACTTTTTTTGTAGCTTTTAAATAATGTGAATCGAATATCACCTTTGCTTTCATTTTCAGACAGTAAACACTTGCAGCTGAGGTGATCTGCTCAGGATAACACAGTGACTGGGTGAGGTTTCAATGGGTTTTGATGTTTACAGTGCACCATATTTCCACCAGACAGCCACAATCCCAGGCTAAGAGGCTAATTTAATTTTACATGTAGCCTTTCCATGGCAAACCGTGTCCTAAGTATGGTTTACTGGTGCAATAGTCTATCCCTATAATGGCAGTAGTGGTAGTCAAAGTAACACGTTTGTGGCCATACTGCCAATTGGACAAAGCCAGCACCACAGTCAGGATAATGTTCTTTGACTTTTCCAGTGGTTTAAACACCATTCTGCCTCATCGACTGGGAAAAAGTTCAAGGCTTTCAATCATAACACCCCCACAATCTCCTGGATCATGGACTACGTGACCAACAGATAGCAGTTTGTGAGGCTGAGGGACTGTGTGTCAGAAATGGGGGTGTGTAATACTGGAGCACCTCAGAGAACTGTCCTGTCTCCTTCTTGTACACTCTCTACACAACAGATTTCCAGCACAATACCAACGCATGAAATCTACAGAAATTTTCAGATGACTCTTCCATCATATGCTGCATTATGAGGGGAAGGTTGTGGAGGACTTAATTTTGTGGTGCAGGAGGAGCCACCTGCAACTCAACATCAGCAAGATAAAAGAGCTGGTAGTGGACTTTTGGCATGCTAAGGAGCCTCTGATACCCGTCAACATCCAGAGAGAGGACACGGAAGTGGTGCAGTGCTACAGGTACCTGGGGGTTCATATAAACAACAACCTGGATTGGTCTGACAACACAGTGGTGCTGGACAAGAAGGATCAGAGCAGATTGCACTTCCTAAGGAGACTCAGGTCTTTTGATGTGTATAGCAAGCTACTGGAAATATTCTACCAGTCCATAGTAGCCAATGTGTGATTTCTACATTGTGGTTTCCTGGGAACAAACCTTGAGCTCAAAAGAAGCACAATGTCTAAACAAACTTATCAGAAAAGCCTGTATCATCACAGGAAGACACCCTGAAAGCTGTTGTGGGAAACAGGATGGTGGCAAAATTGGATATCATCATGAAAAATCCCCTCCATACACTCCAGGAGGCGCTCTCTTGAAGCAGTTTTAGCCACAGGCTCATTCCAACACGGTGTGCTAAGAATCGCCTCTTGGGGTCTTTTCTGCCCACTGCTGTCAGGCAATTCTATGCTCCCTTCCTACTCTTTAAGTTTTTTTTTGTTTTTTTTTAAATTTTATTTATTAATTTTATTGTAATCATTCCATACAAATAGATCAATTTATAACAAAAAAAAAAAAAATGAAGACAAATCAAACCCCACCCCTGAGAAGGACAGCTTAGCCAAAGGAGAATTGCTTAGGGCTTTTTAATAAGGCAACAATAAACAAAAGAAAGGAAGAAATATATACAGTAATCCCTCCTCCATCGCGGGGGTTGCGTTCCAGAGCCATCCGCGAAATAAGAAAATCCGCGAAGTAGAAACCATATGTTTATATGGTCATTTTTATATTGTCATGCTTGGGTCACAGATTTGCGCAGAAACACAGGAGGTTGTAGAGAGACAGGAACGTTATTCAAACACTGCAAACAAACATTTGTCTCTTTTTCAAAAGTTTAAACTGTGCTCCATGACAAGACAGAGATGACAGTTCCGTCTCACAATTAAAAGAATGCAAACATATCTTCCTCTTCAAAGGAGTGTGCGTCAGGAGCAGAGACTGTCAGAAAGATAGAGAAAAGCAAACAAATCAATAGGGCTGTTTGGCTTTTAAGTATGCAAAGCACCGGCACAAAGCTGTTGAAGGTGGCAGCTCACACCCCCTCCGTCAGGAGCAGACAAAGAGAGAGAGAGAGAGAGAGACAGAGAAAAACAAACATCAAAAATCAATACGTGCCCTTCGAGCTTTTAAGTATGCGAAGCACCGTGCAGCATGTCGCTTCAGGAAGCAGCTGCACAGAAGGTAGCAACGTGAAGATAATCTTTCAGCATTTTTAGACGAGCGTCCGTATCGTCTAGGTGTGCGAACAGCCCCCCTGCTCAATCCCTCTACATCAGGATCAGAGAAAGTCAGCGCAAGAGAGAGAGAGAAAAGTAAGTTGGGTAGCTTCTCAGCCATCTGCCAATAGCGTCCCTTGTATGAAATCAACTGGGCAAACCAACTGAGGAAGCATGTACCAGAAATTAAAAGACCCATTGTCCGCAGAAATCCGCGAACCAGCAAAAAATTCGCAATATATATTTAAATATGCTTACATATAAAATCCGTGATAAAGTGAAGCCGCGAAAGGAGAAGCGCGATATAGCGAGGGATTACTGTATAGGTAAATAAAAAATGGAGAAGGAAAATAAATGTGGTAATAGTTATTTCTCTTATTCTAAAATAATATTGATTAGATCCTGCCAGGTTTTGAAAAAATTCTGTACAGATCCTCTAACTGAGAATTTGATTTTTTCCAGTTTCAAATAATATAAAACATCGGTTTCCCACTGACTTATCAGAGGAGAGTTAGGATTCTTCCAATTTAACAAAATAAGTCTGCGTGCCAAAAGTGTAGTGAATGCAATCACAGTTTGCTTGTCCTTCTCCACTTCAAGTCCGTGTGGAAGAACACCAAACACAGCTGTTAATGGGTTAGGAGGGATTGTGACCCCAAGGCTGTCTGAGAGGCACTTAAAAATTTTGGTCCAAAATGATGTTAGTTTGTTGCAGACCCAGAACATGTGACCCAGTGAGGCAGGAGCTTGGTTGCAGCGTTCGCAGGTTGGATCTTGCCCTGGAAACATTTTGGACAGTTTTAAGCGAGACAGATGAGCTCGATATATAATTTTTAGTTGAATAATTCTATGCTTTGGGCATATGGAGCTCGAGTGAATTCTCTGCTTTGCTACCTTCCACTCCTTTTCTGATATATTGATTAAGAGATCTTCTTCCCAATGTCCTCTTGGGTCTTTGAAAGGTAGGGACTCTAATAAGATTTTATATATTGTGGAAATGGTGTTTAATTCCTTGAAATTGAGCAGTATTTTTTCCAGCATGGTGGAGGGTACGAGGTGAGGAAAATTGGGCAGTTTCTGTTTAACAAAATTTCTAATTTGAAGATAGTGAAAGAAATGTGTAGCTGGGAGGTTGAATTTGGAATGTAATTGTTCAAAAGATGCAAATATGTTGTCTATATAAAGATCTCTGAGCATTTTAATCCCAAAACTTTTCCAGGTATTAAAAACTGGATATGTTTGCGAGGGTTGAAAGAGGTGGTTCTCTTGCAGGGGTGCCAAGGATAAAAGATTTTCCATCTTAAAATGCTTTCTAAGTTGGTTCCATATTCTGAGTGAGTAAAGCTACTCTAAGTTAATTTTGAAATACAATATACATTTATTTATTTATCGATTGATTGATTGGCTGTATTATTTGTCTTGTTAGGCTGTATCCTTGTTTATTATATTTCTGCTGTTGTATGCATCTGAAGTATCCCTTGGGATTAATAAAGTTTATCAAACTAATCTAATACACTGAGCCAGTGTCATGGACTTTGTACAGATGACCTTTCAGAAAATTCAACATTTTATGGTATAAATTATGCAAGAGCACCAGCTGGTCTGTTGCATTCAGTTCTCTAATGTTTTATAATAAGTTTCTGGTTCTAATTGTGCTTTGTAGATCTTAAGACATTGGGTATCTAAACTCAGGTGTATGTCTGTCACACTTTCTTAAAGGTCTTTTATGAGGTATCTTGCCTTAAATGTAACAACATTAAGAACATATATTTATATAGCACCTTCCAATACAAAGTAATTGAAGTTGCTTTACAATGGCAGTATGTGAAAATAATGAAAAACAAGAATCAAATAAATTAATCATACCAAGATTTAGCTGTTCATTGGGGAGAAGTAAAAAAAAAACTCCAGTGCAGAAAAACCTTTGATTCCATGACCAAAAGCCCACCCAGTAAATATGAAATGTTTGGAGAAATTAACAAGTTTTGCATCTGCAAAGTCTCCTGTGTTCCGCACAATAGCTCTGTCAGCCTTCTGGCCTCTTGGCTTTATTAAATACAGAAAGATACAACAGAAGTGAGAGTCAAATGACTGGTGTGCAAGCTGGAATAACATTACACATGTGATGCCTGGAGGCTTTTCACATGGTGGGCGACAACAAAAGAAGTAGAAAAGTAAAGATGTGACATCCTCACTAACGCAAGTTAAAGCCTACGCACTCAAAATGTCCTTGACAGATGCAAGCTTCCCAGTAGCATTCCCTGTGGAGGACTAGAGGGGACAGTAACATGGTATGTGGCATAAGCTGTCAGCACTTCAACTGCACAAAGATGGGAGCTTTAGGGAAATAAACATATGTTCATGTAAAAAGAAAAATCACAAATGTCTCTGAGACATTCTTCTCTATTACCTTTTCAAGTCCTCCTTAGCTATAATTGGCCTTTCCTTTTGGATAAAGCAAATGTCTGATTTTACTTAATTACATAACCTCAAATATTCCACCTTTAAATAATTAAAATCATATTTAACTAAATCAACTGCATTAATTAATTGACTGTACTTTGTTTTCATTTTTTTACTTATGTAATTTCATTTGCTTCCATGATTTCAAAAACATAATGTCTTTTTAGATTTTATTTATGCATTATTTCTGCTACTTTTAATTAAATAATAAACTAAACCATTTAATTAATTTAACTCTGTTTGAATTTTATATTAAATTTTATTTCTTTTATCAATTATATTTAAGTAAAAGGTTGATAGACAATTTGCTTTTTGAAACACATTACTTGACAAGTTTTCTGTTTGTTTCAATTTTCATTTTAATTTATGTTTTTGGATAAGAAAATGTGAATGTCTATGCAGGAAAAGAAACTGGAGTTTAATCTGAACAGGGCATAAAAAAGACCCTCCATTTTTCCATCCATGCATCTATCCTTCTATCTATCTCAATATAGAGTCACATAAAACATACTGTAGCACAGAGTGGAAGGAGTAAGCAAACTATTACTCTAATTCATAAAGGAACAGTTTAGAGACGCCAACCAATCCATGACACATTACTTAGGATAAAGAAGAGGGGAATGCATAATTCCTCCATTCAGACATTGACTTGGCTAGGATTTGAACCTAGATCCACTTTAAGGTGACACAATAAAACAAAAACACTGCACCACTATACAGCCCTGTACGGAAGCGTATTAGGGCCACAGTGAAAAAAAAATACGGACACAGTGAAGAAAAAAAAAAACTAAATGTTGAGATTAAAGTCGACATGTTGACTTTATTCTCGACATTTCCACTTTATTCTCGCCATTTACGTCGAGATTAAAGTCGACATGTTGACTTTATTCTCGACATTTCCACTTTATTCTCGCCATTTACGTCGAGATTAAAGTCGACATGTTGACTTTATTCTCGACATTTCCACTTTATTCTCGACATTTATGTCGAGATTAAAGTTGACATGTTAACTTTTTTCTTGTAGTTTGTCATTCTAGTATAACAGTGTACACTAAACTTCATCTTAAAATGAATATTTAATCTAGTAGATCTTACCAAACCCCATCATAAATTATGTAGCACATGAAATGCTTTGTGTTAAGCGTTCCCCGAGCCATATTACCCTAAGTTCTTGTCTATAAGCCGCGGCTTATCTAAGGAAAAAAGTTGTGAAAATGAAAAAATAGAATATCGGCTTATACATAAGTCCGGCTTATACAGTAATCCCTCCTCCATCGCGGGGGTTGCGTTCCAGAGCCACCCGCGAAATAAGAAAATCCACAAAGTAGAAACCATATGTTTATATGGTTATTTTTATATTGTCATGCTTGGGTCACAGATTTGCGCAGAAACACATAGGAGGTTGTAGAGAGACAGGAACGTCATTCAAACACTGCAAACAAACATTTGTCTCTTTTTCAAAAGTTTAAACTGTGCTCCATGACAAGACAGAGATGACAGTTCTGTCTCACAATTAAAAGAATGCAAACATATCTTCCTCTTCAAAGGAGTGCGCGTCAGGAGCAGAGACTGTCACATAGATAGAGAAAACAATCTCTAGCAAACAAATCAATGGTGCTGTTTGGCTTTTAAGTATGCGAAGCACCGCGGCACAAAGCTGTTGAAGGCGGCAGCTCACACCCCCTCCGTCAGGAGCAGGGAGAGAGAGAGAGAGAGAGAGAAAGAGAGAGAGAGAGAGAGAGAGAGAGAGAGAGAGAGAGAGAGAGAGAGAGAGAGAGAGACAGAGTTTGTTTTTCAGTCAAAAATCAATACGTGCCCTTCGAGCTTTTAAGTATGCGAAGCACTGTGCAGCATGTCGTTTCAGGAAGCTGCACAAAAGATAGCAACGTGAAGATAATCTTTCAGCATTTTTAGACGAGCGTCCTTATCGTCTAGGTGTGCGAACAGCCCCCCTGCTCAATCCCCATACGTCAGGATCACAGATAGTCAGCACAAGAGAGAGAGAAAAGTAAGCAATCTAGCTTCTCAGCCATCTGCCAATAGCGTCCCTTGTATGAAATCAACTGGGCAAACCAACTGAGGAAGCATGTACCAGAAATTAAAAGACCCATTGTCCGCAGAAATCCGTGAACCAGCAAAAAATCCGAGATATATATTTAAATATGCTTACATATAAAAATCACAATTTAAATGACCGCTACGCGCGCGTGTTGACTTGGCGACGCCCAGAGCAGAAAGAACGCGCTCCGGCCGCTCCAACCACGCCATGCGGGGAGTGAGAGAGACGCCAATATCTCACACTCTCTCCCCCCTTAAAGAAATTAAATGGGTGCGAGTGAGACCACTGACCTCCCTCCTTTCTATTAGTTATAGGTTATAGTATGTTCGGCTTATCCATGAGTCCGGCTTATCTATGATAAGATTTTATTTAAAAAATTCGTATGATTTTTGGTCTCCGGCTTATACACGAGTCCGGCTTATAGACAAGAACCTAGGGTAATCACTACGTGCTTCTTAAACTGATTTCCTCTGCACAAAGAGGAGGCACAAGCAGCGATCACCACACAGAATACATTAATTTTATGATATCACTGCTCCCTGAACATTTACAATGCTAAGAAAAATACTTGATATAATTTTCATGATGAAATGCATTAAAGCATGTACTAATCATGTGGGGGCACGGTGGCGTAGAGGTTGCACTGCTGCCTGGCAGCAAGGAGGTTCCGGGTGTACCCTGCCTTGAGTTTGCATGTTTCTCTGTGAGGTTTACTCGGCATGCTTCAGTTTCCTTTCAATGGAAAGGATGCTTGCTGGGATGGGCGTAACCCTGAATGGATGGCATATTTAAAAATGCATAATGAAGATTTTTTAAAGTTCTGTAGTTTATAACTAGTTTTAATTTCACAAAGACGTATATCGTGTGGTGATTGGTTATGTGGAGAAAGAAAAAGGAAGGATAGGAACGGGGGTGTTGGTACATCAGACAAAGACAGCATGCATGCAATAGTGAAAGTCCGCACAGAAGAACATCCATTGAATTCTGTGTTCGTGTCTTCGACCACCAGATCACGAACCCAACATTTACACAATATTTCAGTTAAACCTGTGCGGTACCCATTCATACATCCAGTTTTTTGGAGCCTCGTCACACCTGTCATAAAGTTCTCTACACTGAACGTACACCAGAGTGCATGTTTAGTACATGCTTTAATGCATTTCATCATGAAAATGATAAAGTATTTATCTTAGCATTCTAAATGTTTAGAGAGCAGGAATATCATGAAGTGAATGTATTCTGTGTGGCGATCGCTGCCTCAATGCAAGAGGAAGTTAGTTTAAGAATCACGTAGTGATTAATAACTGGGTCAGGGAGCACAACACAAAGCATTTAATGTGCTACATAACTTATGTCAGGGTTTGAGAAAATCTAGTAAAGTAAATATTTATTTTAAGATGAAGTTTAATTTACGACATTCTACTTTAATGACAAAATAAACTATGAGAATAAAGTGGAAATGTCGACTTTAATCTCGACATAAATAGCGAGAATAAAGTGGAAATGTCGAGAATAAAGTGGAAATGTCGACTTTAATCTCGACGTAAGTGGCGAGAATAAAGTAGAAATGTCGAGTATAAAGTCGACATGTCAACTAAACCGGTATTGTTGGTAAACATTTGGTCACCCACATACCAGTCGGATGCGGATGCATCCAAGACACAGGAGTGTGAACAGTGGAGTTTCTCAGTGCCAGCTTTTCTATGGAAAAAGTCCCTAGACATCAGAGTGCACTCTGTACTCTGTACAGTCAGTACTTTGGAAAATGTCATGAGATTAGACAGACTACAAAAGGATACTAGAAAAAAAACAGAAAAGGAAAACACAAAATTCAAATGTAGGCTAAAAGGCCAAAAACACTACAAAATGCAAAAATAATCCAAAAGCACAGAAGAACCTCATTAGCAGCAGTGAAGTTCAATCAATATTCAATGCATCTCTGTGATCAGTGTATTTTGTAAACTTTGGTTATGAAAGATTATTCTTTCATATGCAGTATACTGTATATTTTATTTCTGCTTATTACAATTATTATGACACTTGAATGCCTTACAGTCAAATTGCCAAATAAACAAGATACGGGGCAGCACTTACTGCCGTGAACACAAGTTCCCCTGCGAATAACAATGTTTTACTTGTCTCAATAGTACAATTTAACGTACAGCGAATGGAAAGTAAAACCGACAAGTGCTTAATCTGCCGGCATTCAGTGGGTGTCCCAGCCTGCATAGGTTTTTGCACATGCGAGATAGACCTTCTAAGTTTAAAGGCGGCACTCTGGCCAGGCGTCTGTGGGCTGGTGGATGGGCAGATTCACCTGGATTGGCAAGTGGGAAGCATTAGTTTTGATTTTGGTTTAATGATCGTTAAGTTTGGTTTATATCATTTATTTAGTTTTGAGAAAATGTGTTTGAAGTTAAGCACCACAGTACTGCATTTGTTATATAAAAGAAGTTTAAAAGGTGTGGTCAGTTTCCCTGCTAAAGGTGGTTGACTTTGAGGGTTGCATTGTGACAGGGAGGGGGCGATCAAAGCCACTATATAAAGTCGGTAATAGCATTAATTCGAGATCAATCAGTCTAAGGACGAGCGCTTCATAATAGCAGAGCCTTATTAATTGGAATGTGGGCTGATGTGAGCCATCTATTTTTTTTTTTAAATGAAGGACTGATATTTTGCTACAGTGTTTATGGTTAGCCATTTTACAGCCCTTACGCAGAGGAAGGTATTTTTTTTGTTTTTCCCCTTTGAGAGTGACACAGTGGGGGTTACTTTGGTTTTGGTTTGGCTTTGTGTTACTCACTTGTGTTTTCATAGGACTTGAACATTTTGAATACATCATTTTTTTCACTGTAAATTTGAATCACTTTACAAACTGTCCTTGTGCACTGAACTTGTTGAATAAAATCAACATTATATATTTTAATATTCGCTGTCACCACTGTGCCATTGTTTGATTCAGTAAATTTTAAGGCTACACCAGTGTAGGCAAGACGATATTTTAAATTTACAGAAAACACTGGGCTTTAGAACACAGTTTTGCATGACTAATGCATATATATTCTGTTTGTGAAGAATCCATCCATCCATTATCCACCGCTTATCCGAGGTCGGGTCGCAGTGTCAGCAGCCTAAGCAGGGAGGCCCAGACCTCCCTCTCCCCGGCCACCTCCTCCAGCTCCTCTGGGAGGACCCCGAGGCATTCCAAGGCCAGCCGGAAGATATAATCCCTCCAGCGTGTCCTGGGTCTGCCCCGTGGCCTTCTCCCAGTGGGGCATGCCTGGAACACCCCCCCAGGGAGGCGTCCAGGGGGCATCCTAACCAGATGCCTGAACCACCTCAACTGACTCCTCTCAATGTGGAGGAGCAGCGACTCTACTCCGAGTCTCTCCCAGATAACTGAACTCCTCACCCTGTCTCTAAGGGAAAGTCCAGCCACCCTGCGGAGAAAACTCATTTCGGCCGCTTATATCCGTGATCTTGCTCTTTTGGTCACTACCCAAAGCTTGTGGCCATAGGTGAGGGTAGGAACGTAGATCGACTGGTAAATCAACAGCCTGGCCTTTTGGCTCAGCTCTCTCTTCACCACGACGGACTGTTGCAGAGCCCGCATTACTGCAGATGCCGCACCGATCCATCTGTCAACCTCCCACTCCATTCTTCCCTCACTCGTGAACAAGACCCCGAGATACTTGAACTCCTCCACTTGAGGCAGTACTGTGTTCCCAACCCAGAGAGAGCATTCCACCCTTTTCCGGCTGAGAACCATGGCCTCGGATTTAGAGGTGCTGACTCTCATCCCCGCTGCTTCGCACTCGGCTGCGAACTGCTCCAGTGAGAGCTGGAGGTCACTGTCCGATGAAGCCAACAGAACCACGTCATCCGCAAATAGCAGAGATGAGATGTGAAGAAATAACTTTAAATTGAAAAATACTGAACTTACAGTGTTGTGCATATAACTGAAGGACAATGCATGAGATGAGAATATTCCTGGATATTATTCCATGCTCCCTACCTGAAAACCCTCACCTGTTTTCCATTGTGAGTTACAGATGACAGGATGGTTCTCAATGTCTTAAAGCCCATGGCAATATCAAGCAAGTGAGCAGCAAAGAAGAAGTTGTTGTAGTGGCCCAAAATAGACATGGTGGTGTACCAGGCCAGGTAAAGGAAGGACTGTGAGGAAACAGAAAAAACGACAAGGCATTGTTTAGCAAAAATAACAATGAACAAATGCCCTTTAGATCTTGCTTTGTTACCTATATACCTCCTGGGAGGTAAAAAGACTCTTTGAAATGAACTGCATTGTTGGCTTCTAGTGGTGCCACCTTACTGAGTCTGACAGAGGCAATAGGAAGGTCCACAGAGCGCAGATAATGATTTCTGAAGTCTTCAAGCCTGGCAAATACCATCTACTGGCAGGTTTGAAGTAAGCCTTCTAGTTCTTGAAATGGCATCATCAAATGTTGTATTTTATTGTTATTCACTTTTGCATATTGTTTTTGTTCTGTTAGGTTTTCCAACTATCCATCTACTTTTTAACCCTCTTCTTGAGATCAAGGTCAGAGAAACCCAGAACCTAACCTGTCAAGTTTTGGAACATTATACTGGTCCATTACATTCTGATAAAATGTAAAATTTTACCTCTTACCAAGCCAAGGAGAAACATTATTCAGAGTGAAAAGGGTTAAGGAAAGATGGTGCCAACATTAAAGACTAACAGCCATTATGATGTGCTATTTGTCATGGTGGCATCACAAATTTAATCTACAGATTTGAAGAGTGGCACTGCACTGGATAAAACTGATGAAAGAAAGGAAACGATTACTGACAACGTACCAGAGAACATACACCATAAATAAAACATCTATGGCAGAAATTTCACTTCTTATTACACTCCACTACTCCATTCAGACAAAGCAACCCCAACTCAAGGACGAACAATTTTTTCCACTTGCCTGAAGCAACTGCTTCTCCTTACTGCCTGTGTGTAAGATGTTTTATAAATGAAAATCTCCCCACTAGCCATTTGTCAATTTAGATAATACTTACTACATTCTAGGTTGTACCAGGAGGATCAATCATAACGTTGACATGCTGAGTGCTGTGAGTGCCGTACTGGGTAAGCCTAAATTGTTCTCTGTTGTGCTATGGTGCCCACAGTGTGACCTTCGCTATCTTTTTTATAAATAATGTGAAATCTTCATTTATTAAGAAAGTCTGTTAGAGAATCTTCATTCCTTTTGCTCCAGAAGTAAACTTACTCCTGCTCATGTAGACTAAACATCCACTAGGGAGCATTCATGAACTACACAAAACATTCAAAGAAGCATTGTAGTTCATTCTGTTCAATGCCCTACTTGTAATGTGTGCATCATCATGACAGATAAACACATATCTGTTCCAAACAAGATATAACACTGTCATACCTAGAGAAACAGGTTTAGAGGGCTTAGTCTGTAAGATAGGAATGAAAGGAATAATATTACAAATATAGATAGATAGATAGATAGATAGATAGATAGATAGATAGATAGATAGATAGATAGATAGATAGATAGATTTGAAAGGCACTATAAGACAGACAGACAGATAGATGTTTGCATAAGCTAAGAGGTAGTTTAAGCACGCATAGTGTAGTGCTCTGCTATTAGTCTAGTTGAATGAAGGATGGCTTCTGCAGATCTGTAAGCTGTTTGGTTACCCATCATGCAGTTTGGTACCTTCAGATGCATATGTGTTATCCAAATGTGAAGCAGCAGTGAACAATATAATCTATCAGTCTTCTCTGGTGAAGGCATTATATGTCAATGTGCACAATGTTAGTGATCGACCATATCGAGTCTTGTTGGTTACATTATTTCTTCTCTCTTTAAGCCTTTGTAACCATTCTTAAACTTTTCGTGCTGTTTTCACTTTCGCACTAAGCCAACATCATTTTAGTGAATTTTAGTAGGTTTCACTCTGTCTGCCAAAAGAAATCTCATTATGGCTTGTTGTTTAACAATGGTGCAATCCTGCAGAGGACAATCCATGCTCTTTTGACCTTGGCTTCAACTAGACTAATGGCAGGGTGCTGCACTGTGTGTGTAGCCCATAAGCCATCATGACCGTGCTGTATTGTGTCAGGTTCTATCTGTTGTAGCTACTGTGTCAATTTCAAATTGCCTTTATCTTTTTGATTTACCCTTATACTTCATATTTTTACAGTGTGTATCATCTAACACATTATTTTAAACTTTTGAAACAGCAAAAAAAAAAAAAAACACTTAAAAATAATTTGTTTAGAAAAAAGTAATTGAAAGAAGGACTGTATGAAAGATGGTGGTGGGAGGACAGTCAAGTAGCCATAATTACTATAAGTTTGAAGTTGTTCATTCACAAAAGAAAATGTCACAGTCTTTCCAGATTAATCATGTTTATTTATTTGTCAAAGTGCAAAATTTTTTAGAAATTGAGAAAAAGCAAATCACTGTGATGGCTATTTTCTCAGACAAGAACTGGCATCACATTGTTGGATTTCCTGTTTGGCGAGTTATTTTGAATCATTGAAATACCAAATATCTATAAAATGATCGTGACTACTCTCTGGGTCATCTGGACATTTTAATGATTTAGACAGTGTGCACCCTGTCTAAAACCTCAAAAACGTTAAGCCCTTTCCACCTGCACTGGCTACCTTTTCCACATCAGAAAATGATTGAAAACATTGAGGAGATGTTGAATAACACATTTTCTTTGTTTCGAGATGTTTTTAAATAAGATGACTTACGTTGTCAGTAAAGACGACTCCCAGTTTCCATATGTGGTATTTCATGTCAATAGAGCTCAGCCTACAGAAACAGAAGAAGGAGGTCACAGATTAATCATGAATGCTGCATTATATTAGAACATAGAAACAAAACAGTATGAAAATAATATGTCTTGTTTATGAAATTGTAGATGATGAGGTGTCTGCTGAAATCACTGTGGGAATAATGGGAATTGAGTGTGAATGCAAGGAGAACAGGCTGATACTAGTACCAGTAAGACTTTTTAGTCCTTATACTATCCCGGAGGGAAATATGTTTGCTGCAGCAAAGTACAAGATGTAGGACATTGCTACACAAATATAAGAAAATAAGCCAGGAGATAACATGACAACTACTGCTAGTGTCAGTACACACACTCATAAGATTTATACATGTACAGTACACATCGATGCACTGGAATGTGGCCTGTGTGACAAACAGGGTTGTATAAATGCTAAAAAGCTTTTTTGCGTCATGTCACATAATGGAGAAATGGGAGACAATTTATCTCTAGAAGATGGCAACCAATAGAACTGATAATAACTAATCTATGATTATTTCATTGTGAACACTTGGTAAAATGAATCTGAATTGAAACAGGCATGTGAGAGATTAGGGCGGCACGGTGGCGCAGTGGTAGAGCTGCTGCCTCGCAGTTAGGAGACCTGGGTTTGCTTCCCGGGTCCTCCCTGCGTGGAGTTTGCATGTTCTCCCCGTGTCTGCGTGGGTTTCCTCCGGGCGCTCCGGTTTCCTCCCACAGTCCAAAGACATGCTGGTTAGGTGGATTGGAAATTCTAAATTGGCCCTAGTGTGTGCTTGGTGTGTTTGTGTGTGTCCTGCGGTGGGTTGGCACCCTGCCCGGGATTGGTTCCTGCCTTGTGCCCTGTGTTGGCTGGGATTGGCTCCAGCAGACCTCCGTGACCCTGTGTTCAGATTCGGTGGGTTGGAAAATGGATGGATGGATGTGAGAGATTAAAACTACATAGCAGTCATTTACTTTGTAAAATTTTTGACACCACGAAAAGAATGCACTCACCATTAAGCAAGTATATTGCAGAACTGGGTATTTTTTGTTCAAATTCTTCTTTGGCATCAACCATACTTTATTATTTCTACACATTTTAATGTTAAGTTGGTATACAACACTTGGGTTGTCATGCAGTAAGAGCTAGCTGAAGCAACACTTCCGCAGTGCTGTGTAGGATCAGCCATTCCGTCCATGCACTCTTTGATTAGGTTACCTGAGATATACTTTCTGTCCTTCCCTACCAAGCAGCTTACCAAGACACCAGTGTGGCTTCTTTGGGGGCAGTCTCTTCTGTTGGGTTGAAGTCCAGAGCACTTTTGTCCAAACCCAAGAGTTCAGCAATTCTCTCAGCTCCATAGAGATCCCCATATTTGTTAATGACCTATAAACAATATAACGTTTATCTTGTTTATACAATGCTTTAAAGACTTTTTACATTATTATCCAATGTGCAGTGTCCTGACCATTCAATTTTTCTCGTATACAGTACATAAGAATGGATTGTAGAGCTTACACAGTTTTGTAAATACAAAACAGTAGCAGTTACACATAACTGCAAATATCTATTTACATGAGTGGTAGCAGAGAAATACACTTTTATTAAAATGGAATGGAAATCATCCGAAAGGAATATCCATCATCAAATTGTACGTGGGGTCATGTGGCTAAGGTGCCGAAGTTCAAACACTAGGTGAAGGGTTCTTAAACTTTTTAATCTGAAGGCCCAAATTAGAATATTGGTACCATGATTCAAGTTATTGTCTGTCTATCTATCTATCTATCTATCTATCTATCTATCTATCTATCTATCTATCTATCTATCTATCTATCAAAGAAAAGGATTTTTACCATAATGGCAGTGAAAAAAAGAGACACATAATAATAGCCATATAATCAAAAAAGTAAAAGATTTTTTTTCATTCAAGCATATATCTCACATGAATATTACTAACAGAGAAAAGTTAGAAACAAACGCAGAGAAAATCCATCACAGTGTGAATACATATACATACAGTACAGCCAATTTAGGATTGCCATTCCAACTAACTTGCATTTCTTTGAATGTAGGAAGAAACTGGAGTACCTGAAGAAAACCCATGTGGAGATGGAAAGAACATGCAAACTTCACAAAGAGAGAACCTGGTTGCTTGAACCTAAAACAATTATCATTCAAAGCAGGAATAGATTCCTCAATTATATCGTTGTAATTGGAAATGCTTTTTGAAAGATTGGGAAAGCTGAAAGAAAGAAATTCTTGGGGTGTAGCAGCAAGATAAGATGGTTTTTGAAAGGACAGAATGGACCAACTTATCCTTAAACTCAGTCATTTCACTCATGAGACCAGTTCAGGAATGGAGTAGTTCAAAAATTAAATAATTGATGCAGCCTATTAACTAAGTCTGAAGTAACTTTTTTAACACTGTTCAAATGAGCTCCATTATTAACAAAACATTTTTCTGAATGAGTTTGCAAAGAGTTCAACATAGTTCAACCCTACTTTCGATTTCACAATTCAATTGACTGAGTTTAAAAAAAAAAAAAAATTCCTAAAAATGCACCATTTGGAACTTATAAGGGTGACAGGATAAACTTTGCTAAAAATTTTGCTGAACTGCCCAGTTTGACAACTGACATGGTCTCAACCTTTTGATATTTTCTGGTGTGCTTACAGTTCTCTTTGGTCTAACAAACATGTCCTTCACAATACCAGCTGATGGAAATTTATCAGAATGCTTTTGTGCGTTGTAATGAAAAGGAATTCTTCCTCACCGAGGCACATTAAACTCAATTCAAAATCTTTTTTGCACCAAAATTACAGATTTTGATATCGTGTAAGCCATAACAGCAAACATGCAATGAGCCACACAAGAATTAGTCATTGTCACTGTAACTGTATTTAGCATACAACACTGCCATGGCATATTCTAACCCTGTACATGTCTTTGCTGTCAGTCTTCTCAGACTGATTGTTTAATAGTATTTGAGATTTGAGGTGGGGATTGCTTGTTAAATCATCATCAGAATAATCAGAAACTTAAGCACTCTGTGTAGTGTCGGTCATGTTGTTTCATATACTGTTGCAATTAAAAGTATGCTAAATGGAGGGCAGCATATCACAGAATTAACACTTGGGTCAACTCAATTGACTTTGCTACATAATCACATGGCAACCCATCACAGACAAGTCAGCGACCCAATGGAGTCGAAAATCACAGTGTAAGAAACACCATTCTGGAGGTCCAGGGTTTACATCCAGCCACTGGCCATCCTGCAACAGAGTAATGAACTTAGCAACCTGTAAACAATTGGTAGTACAAGGCTAAATCAGAAATTAAAGACAATTTAAAAATCATCTGGTAACTGCAGCAGATAGAAGCTGACAGAATACAACATGCTTGCGATGGCTTATGAGAAGTTCAAACATGCACAGCGCAGCACTCTGCCGTTAGTCCTGTTGAAGCTAAGGTCAAATAAACATGGATGCGATTGCACCCTTGTTGAATAAAGCACAGTTGTGAGCTTTTTTTAGGCAGAGTGGTTGAAACCTGACGAAATCCACCAAAGGATATTGGCTCAGTACAGAAGTGAAAACAGCACGACTCAACAAAAAGTTCATGAATGGGAAGAAAATTTGAAATTGGAAAAAGTGTAACCAACAAAGCTCAATCTGGGCTCGATCAAGTCCACATCAACATGGTAAATGCCTTCACCAGAGAACACCGACAGATTATGCTGCTATATATTTATATAGTAGCTATAGATTTGCAAATGTCATTTTGTGTGATGACTTGGGGTAAAGTTTGCACAAGATGGATACCCAAATTGCTTAGTGATCTGCACAAGCCAACATCCTTTTAGTGAGCAAGCAGGTTGCACTCCCTCTGCCCAAAGAAAACCCAAAGAAATTAGTGTTGTTCAACCAGATTCAACAAGATCGAGCTTTGTTGGTTATACTTGTTCTTCCTGCTTTAAACCTTTCTACCTATTCATAAACCTTTTACTAAGTTGTGTTGTTTTTACTTCCGTAATTAGCCAATATCCTTTGGTGAATCTCAGCACAAAGACATCTCGCTACAGCACGTTGTTCAACAATGGCGCAATCCCGCAGTGGAGTGTCCATGTTTATTTCACCTCAGCT
Organism: Erpetoichthys calabaricus; assembly: GCF_900747795.2. Lineage (NCBI taxonomy): Eukaryota > Metazoa > Chordata > Cladistia > Polypteriformes > Polypteridae > Erpetoichthys > Erpetoichthys calabaricus. The sequence continues at coordinate 34,363,614 of NC_041409.2, read as the reverse complement.
TGATCCAGACTAACAACAGAGTGCTGCATGTGTTCGAGCTAACCAAAAGCCATCATGAATACCCTGTACAGTACTATGTCAGCTTCAATCCGTTGTGCTTACTGTGTAATTTTCAAATTGCTTTTACTTTTTGATTTACACCTGTACTAGTAGCAGTGGAAGTACCTGTAGTATTGTCAAATGTGCGAGAACAAGCCATTAAACCCAATATAGCTTGTGCTCTGGAATAAACATGAGAGGATCAGCAAATTAACAAATATATGTGGCACTGCAAAAAAAAAGAAAATGAAAATTATAAAATACAAATACAATCTCTCTTTTTTAATTTCATTTTCAAGAATCCTGCAAAAGTTAAAATTAAAATGAAATAACCCCATTTGCAATTTCATTTTCAAAGTTTATGCTTAAGAATACTGCAAAAATTAAAAGTAAAGTGAAACAACCACCATTTGCCATTTTATTTTCAGCCTGAACAGCAATGAAGCTGCAAAAATGAAAAAGTAAAATGCATTTACACTTTGCATTTTCATTTTCAAGTTCTCAACGTGCAAATAGCGCAGGTCTAGTGCGGCAAAAGGCAAGCAGTCCTTTTAAGGATAGTGAGCCACTCAAAGAACCATGTAAAGAGCAGTAAATCCAGCCATTGCAGCGCTTGGCACCAACTCTACAATATAATGTTACCAAAATACAAAACGGCCTGTTTCCAATTCAGTGTAAATAAATGTCAATTATGATGTAGTAAAGGCAAATTTTATCATGTTAAATATTTCAATTAAGTAGCACATTAATTATTTCAGAGCTACAATTATGTGAGGTCTTTGGATTTTGAGAGAAGGTGTTGCTGTGAAGATCAAGATCAGGTGAATTAAACACAGTCGAAGTGAAAAGTATTCTATCGATCGAAGTGGCTCTACAGGTACGAAGGACAAAGAATTGAAGGAAATCGAGATGTAAAGCCCTGTCCATTGACCCGTGCAATTTGCATGTTGAGATCTTGAAAATGAAAATGCAAAGTGGAGATACGTTTTACTTTTCATTTTTGCAGCTGCATTGCTGTTCAGGCTAAAAATGAAATGGCAAATGGGGTTATTTCATTTAATTTTAATATCTGCAGCATTCTTGCACAAACACTTTGAAAATGAAATCGAAAAAGAGACATTGCATTTTTATTTTGTAATTTTAATTTTCAATTTCTTTTTTGCAGAAAATACCTACTATAGTGGCACACACCAGACACCAAAAGGCAGAATATATGCTCTGGGAAGAGCAGCCCTCTCAGGGTATTAAATAATATCAGCACAGGTGGATGTAGAGCTGTGAACATCATACGAAGTCTACTCTAATCTTCAATAAGAGTAAAAAAAGTTTTGTCTGGTACACAAGTACAGACTGATCCTGCAAATGAATGCAAGTAGAAACTCTTCTCTAAAAAAGAAAATCATACAATAATGCGCTGCTTTTCTCTTGAATATGTTTGGCCTTTTGTAGTTACATTTACTTTTCAGCCTATGTTAAGTAAAGCACTTAACTATATAATACACATAAAATAATATTTTATTGCACACTTGTCAATCAGTATTTGTCTACGTCTAGGCTCTGCATGGCAGTGATGGTAAGCAGAAGCTACATGCAGATCAAAATGAAAGTTATGCATATGGATAAATTCAATATGTAACAAAGCATTAGTGCGATGAAATGTTACCCAAGACACCATACAGGAACCTTTAATCAAATTGCCTACAGATGAAATGCCTAGAAAAAAGTTTTCTTTTTAGTTTATTTAACTAACATACAAATGAAAAGCCCTTACCTTACGTTTCACAAACTTGTCCCAGTAGTTGTTAGGGAAAGATCTGTAGTAAAGAAAAAAAAAGTAATTACATTAGATACCGGTAACAAAGAATGAAAACACAGAAAACCTGAGATTAATTCGATCAGCTAGGTAGTTGATGAAAAGCTAAACATTGAAATGTGAAGCCGCATACTATGCTATTGGCCATCATGTGCCACTAGATCAACTTGTACACACTGTGATACGGAATCGATCACCATCTGAAATACTGTAGAAGTTACTTCATCTCGAAATTCAACCGATGTATGATTTGTCAGTTGAGAACTCATGTAAACACTTGTTTGGGTTTAGTAGAAGACTATGAAAGGGCTTATAAAGTCTCACAATATAGCATAACTCCACGTTTACCAAATTGAGTGGTCAAACAGATATGTTTTGTGGATAGTGGGGAATGGGAAAGACATGTTGCAACATTAAATTAAGATGATCATGCAGTCAGGCTTTAGTAGTCATTTTGACATCTAACTGGTTGAAAGTAGCCTAACCATGACAAAATAAATACTCAAAAAACACCTGAAAAAAATCTTTCATTTTAGGAACCGAAGTAATACAGCTTAGGTGGTGAATAAATTAGTCCACCTTCGAAATAACAACCAACATATCCCTAATCATCAAATATCTCTATTTGACTGACAGTGGGTAAGAGCATAAATGTGTCACATTATAGAATAGCATCAAGTCAGCATTTCTGCAATATATAAAAATATTTTACAGTCCCTCCCTTTCAATGATCCAAGAGGACAATGGGAAAAGGATCTCTCACTCAACATATCAGAAAAGGAGTGGAAGGTAGCAATGCAGAGAATTCACTCGAGCTCCATATGCGCAAAGCATATAATTATTCAACTCAAAATTATATATCGAGCACATCTGTCTCACTTGAAATTGTCCAAAATGTTTCCAGGGCAAGATCCAACCTGTGAACGCTGCAATCAAGCTCCAGCCTCACTGAGTCACATGTTTTGGGCCTGCACCAAATTAACATCATTCTGGGCAAAAATTTTTAAGTGCCTTTCAGACAGCCTTGGTGTCACAATCCCTCCTAATCCATTAACAGCTGTGTTTGGTGTCCTTCCAGATGGGCTTAAAGTGGAGAAGGACAAGCAAACTGTGATTGCCTTCACTACACTATTGGCACGTAGACTTATTTTGCTAAACTGGAAGTATCCTAACTCTCCTCTTTTAAGTCAGTGGGTAACTGATGTTTTATACTATTTGAAATTGGAAAAAGTCAAATTCTCACTTAGAGAATCTGTGCAGAACTTTTTCAAAACCTGGCAGGATCTAATCAATATTATTTTAGAATAAGCTCTTAAACCACTGAGGAAGCAGATTCTCTCCCCATTTCTTTATCTGTACCCATCTATTTAACTCATCAATTTATTTATTTTTTACTATTTTTAAGTTTTATTCCATTGGCCATGCTCTCTTTCTCAGGGGCGGGGGTTGATTTGTTTTCAATCCTATTTTTTTGTAAAAATTTATCTATTTGTATGGAATGATTACAATAAAACCAATAAAATAAAAAAAAAAGAATAGCATCTAGTCCATTTTGATTGACACTGTAGCCATTATCAACCTAAACTAGATTAAATTAGTGTGAATATGGGTAGATGGATGGATTACATAGTGGTCATATTGAGAAAGGAATGTGGCTTAACTGCCTGCCCTTTTTACTTTATTTTTTGATATTAACATTGCATTACAAACTAAGATTTTGTGACAATATGAACCACAAAGTGGGACAAGTCTATTATTTTTCAAGGATGAGAATATCTGTTTGCGGAAGGAAAGACATTACATTTTCAATGGTTCCGGCCAGCGATCTACACAGTAATTTGGAATACACTGCTCTTTAGTTGCAAAGCTATGTTGGTGCTGATGAAAGGCAGTAAAAATTACACAGCTGTCACCAAGTGTCAACTAGTACACTGTTCTAACCTCATTTATCAATACAACAGGAATATTTTTATTTTTAAGAAGAAGAAGATGAAAAAGGTAAGCAATTTATCTCTCTCTCCCTCTCCACTTACCTGTCCACTTAATTCTAGCAGAATAACCAAGCAATCCTGGCAGTAATGACCAGGGCCCTCATTTATAAAACTTGCATATGCAGACAAAACAGGCATGAAATATGTGTATGCAACTTTCTGTAGAAAAACCATGGTTTATAAAAGCAAACTTGACAGAGGAACGTGTGTATATTTATGGCAGACTCATCCATCCATATGCAACAAACCAGAGAAACCGGAAAATAACGACACACTTGATTAAGCAGAGAAGTGCAGCCAAACCAGCAAAATGACAACTTGCATGTATAATAATTCAAGTAACTAAGCCATTATTAGAATGCATGTTGACGTGACAAACAGATTACACCTCAAAAAACGATGAATGTGATGTATAGACACTATTTTAGTTCCCTTTTAAGAGGACCAATGATGCTTAGTTGCGTTGTAGAACCTTTTTTGGTTTTTAGTCAGTTTATATGAGTTATCTGCTGTCACTTCTCAGTGAACTGGCCAACAGGAATATCTCAGCTAAGATTCATTCTATCAGAACTGCTGAGCTGGAAGCCATTAACCCACCAGCGAGGCACTACATTCAGTTTTGTATGATGTAGGTGTACACAAATAACACGTAACATGATTTTGACAACATAAAAAGTCCAGTTCTCCTAATGTAACTAGAGCATTTTACTGCACACATATTGCAATAACTACTTTTGTTCACCATAAGTAGTAACATTCCATTAATGCACAAGTCATCTATGATGCCAAGATGAGGCTGACAAACGTCATGGCTCAGTGGCTTGGGTTAGCCCATGTTTCATTTATTTTAAGCTAAAGTAGCTTTGACAGACATGATGGTGCTGTACATGATGGTGGGTTTGTTAGTAAAGTAACTGGCTAAACCATCAGTGTTTCATATGGCCTGTACTATTCATTGTAACAGTAATCATGTCATTACATGTGCCAAGTGATAGCGGCTCCATACTCAGATGCTGGTACCTTACACCTTTCCCTGACCCCCAGAACGCAGAGGAGAGGCACTGTAATGTCATGTATGATCTTCTGCTCTCAGTTGTAGTTTACAGCCTGATACTTTTGAATACAGGCGGCAGATGCATTAGGAGGGAGGCTGCTCAACCAGCCAATAAAGTTCTACAGCATTATTACTGCTTATGCATTAGGTTTATTAGCATGCTCCATATATGGATGTTTCAGGGTGTTCTGACGTGCGTTCACTTATGCATATTTACAAGGTGACTGTGATTTATAAAGGGTAAATTGCTTAGAAATGTGTGCACGGCAGATTTTAATAATCCTATTTTTGGAGGATACATTTCCCTGATTTTTTGGTGTACACATACTTTCACTCTTGAATCTACACAAAGTTTTATAAATTATTTCCCAAGACCCCAACCCAGTGCTGCAAATTGTCCCAGCTTCCAAATCAACATAAACTGGCTGATTGAAAAATGCTACAGGTATCTCAATTTTGTAACGCTGGGACAATTGTGGTACCCTTCAAATAATGTTGCATTTCTGTTTTCGGAGACTGCAATTTTTAATTTAACATTCTTTGATGAATTTACAACATTATGTCATTTTATTGTTTTTCTTTGCTTTGCTCACATTCATTAACATTTAGTACGTTAATTTTTCCCTATTACTGAATGTTCTTTATATTATCTGCCATTTTCAATTTCTGCAACAACTTTTTAAAAATTATTTCTCCAGTGTTTTCCTGTACTTGCTAGAGTTTCCAATTGTGGAAGCCAAATTACCCCCTGGGGACAAATAAAATTCTATCTAAGCTTATATGTACTTTCTTATAGAAAAACGTGTGCCTAAGAGGTTATCAGATTTTGCTCTGGGATTTGCAACATTTTATAATTTTGTCTTCCATATTTCCTGTTCTCTTCATTATGACATTTGTAACATAAATATGTGATTAGTGAAAAGTCCACATTTATTTGCTGTGGTTGTGCGATTTCCATTTTCTTGAGTTAATTACAAAAATTACTGCGATATGCAAAAATGTGATTAATGTGCTATACATGGTGTGGCACGCAGCTGGGGGTGGTACCCAGCCGGGACGCCCAGGAGGACAGGAGGAGGGCTCATGCCTCCTCCGGACCACGAGGGGGGCGACCGCCCTGGTTATTTTGGGGGCCACGGGTACAGGGCTTGGAAGCTCAACCCTGTAGGGGCCCGTGGTCACCGCCAGGGGGCGTCCCCATGCCTGGAGGACTTGGGACCCCAGCACTTCCGCCACACCAGGAAGTGCTGGGGGGAAGAAGAAAAGAGACACTTGGAGTGCTTCTGGAGAGACAGCCGGCACTTCCGCCACACAGGGGCGTGTCAGCGGAAGATTGCCGGGAATCACCTGGAGCACATCCGGGTAACTATAAAAGGGGCCGCCTCCCTTCAATCAAGGCTGGAGTCGGGTGGAAGAGGACGAGGTCTGAGAGTGAGTGAGTGAGTGAGTGAGAAAGAGGCGGCCTGAAGGCATATTGTGGACAGAGGCCTGGACTGTTGGGGTGATTGGTGCTGCGGCACCGGGTTGTGCAATCAATTGACTTTGTAAATAGTGTACAGAATAAACATGTGGTGGACTTTAACATGGTGTCCGTCTGTCTGTGTCCGTTCTATTTCCCACAATGGTCTGGTTTGTTATGTGAAAGGCTTGCCTATAGTGTCATTTAATTTTACTTTTCTCATCAGGCAGACTTTGCACCACTCATGTTATTATAATTCCTTCCGATGATGTTTAAATAATGCCTTACTTGATTTTCATGTATTTTAATATTAGCACCAGTTATTTCAGATGACTCTGAACTTTATGTGATATATACAGTGGTCAATGAACAAAGTAAATTTATCTTAGACTTGGACTCTAGAAAGAAAAATGTAATGGACACATTTGACAAATTTAATGTATCACCGTTGTCATGCTTAAACAGAAAATACTTATATTATAGTTATAATTAAATAATAGTTTACAAGTGCCATTTTTAAATTGCCCTTTCCCTGTGCAGGGAAAAAAATGGACGAAACCTTGGGAAAGATCCCTTTCCAGGTAGGTTGGGCGTGCAGTGGGTGTCAAAAAGAAGGGGGTCAATAAAATACAGTACAATGTATACAGTATGTTATCTACATGACTCACGGAGTGTTAATCACCAGCCGGTCCCACTGTCCCTTGATGTCGTCATCTGACGGTTGTTCAGTTATATAAAGGCCATCAAACTCCAACTTTCTGGCAATTTCCTTTTCACGTTTGAACACAACCAGAGGCACCTTTGGGATTAAGCAAGAGGCCATTTAACAATTCAGAAAGAACAATACAAATGAGCTTGAGATGTCCAGTTCATAATGGACTCCACTGTAGGAGCAAACATATTTGTTTTCTAAAAAAGACACTATTAAGGGATAGGTTTGATATTCTGGCAAGTGTCACTGCTTACATTAACCTAATGGCTAAAACAATGCAATATGATCACAAAATTCAGAAACGTCTGGGTGTCTTCATTGTCCACCATAAAGTTTTTCAGGTGACTAGATTGATAAACATTAGAAGGGCTTGGGCCAGGGTGTAGCACTGGCCAGTCAGAATCCTGGTAAGTTTGTGCACTGCAGTTGACCCTTCAATCAGACAAAATAAAGTTGAACTTTTATGGTACCCGACAGTGATGGAGTCACCTGAGATGCTGCCACAAACGAAGACAGACAGAAACTTTTGGTTTGTGCAAATGGCTCTATTAATCAAGGTTTTATTTTAAAACACTATCCCTAATGTAGACCCCCAAAGATTTCATATAATTCCTCTCACTGCTACTACCATAACAGAGGTAATTCCAGGTTTGTAATTCCAGGTTTATTTTATACATCTCTCTATTATAAAAGAAAATCATGAAACAAGACAAGACTATTGCCAAGAGATTTTTTCAAGTCCTGCCCTCCTCTCAACCATTTCAGGTTAATGGCCCACACCCACGGTCCTCACGCCTCTCATTAGTGTGAATGCTTTTGTCAGACAGTTCTTGTGCTCTCAGCTCTTATAAATTTTTACTTTTTCCTCAATAAAAGCAGACTTATTATGTCCAAATCTTATTGAAGAATTTCATCCCAAAGGGTTATCACCAGAAGAAATTAGTACATGGGCAATCCTAGCACTGAGAAACGATGAAGTCAAACGATTTAACACGAAAATTGTTGATCAGTTGCACAACAAATTGATTAAATGCGTATCAATAAAGTATGCTGAAACAGTTGGTGGTGATGTTGCGGAAGATGAATACATTAACTTACAATATCTACAACTGTTAATACCGTCCGGTCTTCCACCGGCCGAATTACTGTTGAAAGAAGGATGTATCGTAATGTTATTACGTAATTTATGTATGAGTGATGGACTATGTAATGGAACAAGATTAGTTGTATTTAAAATTGGTCGAGCAATTCTGACATGAAAATTTTAACATGCGACAAGAAAGATAATGTAGTACATCTTCCGCAGATAACACTAGATACCAAAGGAGATCTTGATATGCCATTCGTATTAAAACATTTACAGTTTTCCAATAGAATAGCTTTTGCTATAACAATTAACAAATCACAGGGACAAACATTAGAAAAAGTTGGTTTATTTATTAGAGAGAAAGAAACGATATTCACTCACGGGCAGTTATACGTCACGTTGTCACAATATAAGTCTAAACACGGAATCAAAATTCAGTGCGATATTGAAGAAAAGTTAATTCCAAATATTATTTTTACTGATGTTTTACAGTAAAAGTGTACGTTTAAAAAGTATCTGCATGTTAATTTCAAAGCCAAAGAGAACAAAAATGTATAATGCAACAAATACCTCTAACGCAACATGAAACATAATTTTCTTTCAATTTATTACGTTTTACTATATCTTACTATGGTTAATTACTCGCTGTAATGTAAAGGATTCTATTATGCATATGTAACAATTCCCATGAAAATAACAATCTGTTTAAATTGTACATTCGCTTCCCCATACACGAGCAGCAGAGCCGCAAAGTGGCTAGCACGTAGCTCCCGCCTGGGGGTTGGCGAGCGAAGTGAGCAGGTGGCAGAGCCCCCTAGTATTGTATATATTTATATACAAATGTTATAATAGTACTTAGTCAAGCTCTGTTTTAAATAGTGCAATTTTAAACTGAGCAGGTCCACAAAATGCCGAATGTCACCTTACCTTAAGGCAGTAGTACCCAATAACACACAAGAAGGAAATGACGGTGTGAATCACAGCCAGGAATCGGAGCGTAGGCGCCATGTAACCCGTACTCTCCTGCAAAACAAAGTAAACCATTCCTCCTTCATCCTCCTCCTCCTCGTCTCCATTCCACAGATCAGAGTCTTCATCCACTTCATCAAAGTCAAAGGGGTCCTCTGTGACCTAACAATACAAAATGTGTGGGCTTTCAGTTTCCTTTTTTGCCCCTCATAGAAAGATACTCTGAATTGTGTACACTTATGCACCCCAACACACTTTAAGTATGCCCAGCTATTCTTTTCCTGCACTTCCAATTTCATCTCACGCTTATAATCCTTGTTTATCTTTTTATCTGACTGCATTCCACATGTATATGCAGGCTTTCACTTGGATTCCCTTTGTGTCTCAAGACTTACCTGGTCTGTTGCCATCCAGTCTTTTTAGGTACAGTTTCCTACACCTGAAAATATGGCACAGGATCCACTAGAACCCACAGAATTCACTAGAACTCAAACACAACCTTCTAGAGTCTGGGGAACTCTTGTTAGAAGTGGTATTCATGAAAACCATTTATTCATGGAAACAAACCCAAGAAGCTTAGCATTGCACAAAACACAAGGATTGGGATACAGAGCAATAGAAGCAGGTGTTCTGGACTGATGAGTCAAAATTTGAAAGAAGAGTAGCCTGAATACAAAAAGTCATTTCGGGTGAAATCAAATGGAAAGATTCCCTCATCAGACTGAAAAACCCAGAAGCAGGTAGGCGGCCAGTTGGCAGAGATCTCCAGGACTCTGAGTTTATTTTTGACTTTCTCTTTTGCAGTTTTAATCTTCTCTGTTGTCAACTGGCTATAGTTTATCAATTAATTAATGGACAGATATTATTGATTTCCATTTATATTTAATCAGTTTCTGCCTTATTCTCTGTGTGTTTTAACAAATATGCATTTATATGTGTGCCAGTTCCGTATTTAGTAATTAGTATCACCTCTACTTGTATTTTAACTGTGATTTATTCACAGAGCTCTGTACCTACACTCAGTGAAGAGTGTTACACAAAAAAATAAGTTGTATTGTATTGTACTGTATTATACACTCACAGGCCATTTTATTAGGATCACCTTGCTAGTACAGGTTTGGATACCTTTTGCCTTCAGAACTGCCATAATTCTTTGTGGCATGGATTCAAAAAGGTGCTGGGAACATTCCCCAGGGATTTTGGTCCAAATTGACATGATAGCATCACGTAATTGCTGCACATTTGTCGGCTGCACATCCATGATGCGAATCTCCCGTTCCACCACATCACAGTGTTGCTCTATTAGAGATCTGGTGACTGCGAAAGTCATTTAAGTACAGTGAACTCATTGTTACGTTCAAGAAACCAGTTTGAAATGATCTGAGCTTTGTGAAATGGTGCGTTATACTGCTGGAAGTAGCCATCAGAAGATGGGTACACTTCAGTCAAAAAGGGATGGACATGGTGTGCAAAATATTCAGGTAGGCCGAGGCATTTAAATCAGGCATGTCAAACACGCGGCCCAGGGGCTGCATGTGGCCCACAACAGAAATCTGTGCGGCCCTCATGACAGATTCTAGTTAGCACTAAACTTGCACAAAATGATTACTATCGTTTGTGATTGAATCATTCTGTGTCTTCAGCGTTACTTATTGACTTTTCTTACTTCTGCCTTCTGACAAAAGCGCGTTTCCAAAGGCATTACGGTACCGGAAACGTCATCCGCTAGTATAGCCACGAGCCTTGTCCAAAGTTAATGAGCCGCAACGTCGCAACTGAAGTGCTAGGCTGCAGCAGCCTGGCAGCCTTAGGCATGTGCAAACTGTGCACCTGCAGAGGGCTGCCATGCCAATATATATTGAATATAAAACAGAAAGAGAAAATAAATAACGACACAGCTGACGGCAATGTGGCCGAAAAATATTGTGTTTCTTGTTAATTAGTACACTGTATTTACTAATGTCGCTCGAGTCAGAGCAGTAAGCTATATGTAGTATTATAACGTTCTGCTGTGATGAGAATATCATGGGCCGCCACTTAGTTTTCAAGTTACGGACACGCGCATATAGAAGTGTGACATGAGCACGAGGCGGCTATGCAGTATCCGCAACGGACGTGGCCATCCGCCGTGCATAACATACCATATTGACACTGGCGGGCGAAGGGGCCACCGATTCTTTCTCTGCCCAGGGCCGCCACGAGCCTAGAGCCGCCCCTGGCAGGCTACACTATTGGCTGGGCTGCTGAGACTGGCCACTGGGCAGAACTGACCATCACGAGTAGTAATAGCTCGCATATTTTCACATTTTTTTGCTCTAGTTTTATGTAATTTTGTGCTAGTATTGTAACAAACAGTTAGTGCAAACTACAGCTGAAAATCTGAAGTGGACGTGAGAAGTTGGGGAGTTGTTTATTAACAAATGTTTGTGATTTTGAGTTTGTAAAATTAGTGTAGGTCAGGGGGCTTTTTGCATATTGGCTTATTTTACAATCTAAACTTTGAAGTAAACTTAGTAAAGTAAAATTTGATTTTTGGAGGATTTGTTTTCCAACTTGAATTACTGAGCAATGAATTCAGTGAGCGTTTTTGTAATTTCAGTTCACATGAACAGGAGTTTGCGCTGTTTACGTCACCCTACTCTTACAACGTTGAGAATGCGTCTGAGAATATCCAAATGGAGCTGATTGAACTGCAGTCAGATTCTATTCTGAAGGCAAAATACAACGAAGTTGGTGTGCCAGGCTTGTATGCTTACCTGCCACCCTCGTATGTGCAGATCTGTAAGTTGGCATCGAGAGTACTGTCTATGTTCTGAAGCACTTACATTTATGAGCAATTGTTTTCGTTAATGAAAGCTACCAAAACCCTGCATCGCTCAAGACTTACCGTCGAGCACCTTTCATCCCTCATAAAAGTTGCAGCTGAACAAGATTTCAAGCCTGATATTGACAAGCTGGTTACTAACAAGAGATGCCAAGTGTTGGGACAAAAGAAATAGATCTCACACTGTAAAACTCCTACAGTATATAAGCAATGAATATAATGTAATGAATAAATTATAATAATATAAGGACCTAGCTAAGAGGCTAAGACTCTAATTGTACGCTGTTGTACGGAGATTGTATGGAAATAAATTGCTTTTCTTTAAACTTTAAGTGTTACATTTTTTAAAGTTTTCAATATGTTACAGTGTGGCCCACTGACGCACGTATGGCAGTCAAAGCGGCCCACCAACGGTAGTGAGTTTGACATGCCTGATTTAAATGATGCTCAATTGGTACTAAGGGGCCCAAAATGTGCCAAGAAAATATCCTCCAATTTATTACACCACCACCACCACCACCAGACTGAATTGCTGAAACAAAGTGGGATGGATCAATGCTTTCATGTTGTCGACAGCAAATTCTGACACTTACCATTCAAATGTTGTAGCAGAAATTGAGACTCATCAGACCAGGCAGTGTTTTTCCAATAATCTATTGTCCAATTTTGGTGATCCTGTGTTAATTGTAGCCTCAGTTGCATGTTCTTAGTTGACAGGAGTGGTACCCACTTTGATCTCCTGCTGCTGTAGCTCATCTGCTTCAAGGATCAACATGTTATGCATTCAGAGATGCTTTTCTACATATAGTACCTCGGTTGTAACGAGTGATTATTTGATTTACTGTTGCCTTTCTATCAGCTCGAACCAGTCTGGCCATTCTCCTCTAACCCCTGAGATCAACAAGGCATTTTGGCCGAGACAGCTGCCGCTAACTGAGTATTTTCCCTTTTTCTAACCATTCTGTGTAAACAATAGAGATGGTTGTGTGTGAAAATCCCAGAAGATCAGTAGTTTCTGAAATACTCTGATCAGCCTGTTAGGCACCAACAACCATGCCACTTTCATCTTGCCAGTCACCTTGCTTCCCCATTTTGACACAGTTTCAACTTCAGCAGATTGTCTTGACAATGTGTATATGCCTAAATGCATTGCACTGATGCCATGTGATTTGCTGATTAGATACAGTATTTACGTTAACATGCAGTTGAACAAGTTTACCTAATAAAGTGGCTGGTGAGTGTATATTCATACAATTTGTCTGAACACAGAATTTTAGGTGTATCTATGATCACAGTTCAAGATCAACATTTTGCATTATATGTTCCAAAAAAGTCTTTGTTAAATTTTTTTTTTAACGACTTCCTGGAGTCCTGAGAGCCTTTACATTCTATCGACAGAAGTGAACCGGAGATCAGTGGTCAAGAATTTGGGATAAAGATTTTTGTGAACTGTGTTTTTCTAGTCACACTGTTTAATGTCTTTTGTCAGGAGAACTCTTTGATATTATTTTTTTTTTTGACAGCACCTCTTAAATATGACCCAATTTTTACTCAAAACAAAACTCAATAGGACAACTAAATACAACGTATTTCCATAACTTGTGGAAAAATCTAACGGAGAGAATACTTTAACTTCATGTTCTATTATAATTCTAATTTGGAGGTAGTCATCTTAAGTAAAGAAGACAGGAGTTTTGAGGTAAGAAAGATGGAAATGTTGAGGTTGATTATTGAGTAATAATATTCACTGATCATGGTGATGTTGCATATTAAATAGAATATGTAAGTAAGAATTTCACTGTACTCTGCATCTGTGACAATATTAACCCTATGAACCTATGAACAAATAACACTACAACATATAGTGACCCTCACAGTCACTGGACTCCATATAATTTAAGTGATAAACCTGCTCTCCGCTTTCTCAACAGCTCATCTCCTGTAAGGCCAACCCTCCTTTCCAACTGCTGTCATGGAGTAACCACCGTCTAGTTGCCTGTGCAGGGCTGTGCACTTTCCTCAGCTAGTGTTCCATCATCACTGTGTATCATTCTGTGCTCCCTTCATTAAGTGTGTGCCTGTAAATGCCAAACCTGTAAGCAGCGCTTTGTTCCACACAATAGAGCACACTCTGGAGAAGAGAAACCAGACTGAACTAAGTGTTTAAAACAAGAAGCCTCCTATACATTGGCAGGGGCCTCCTGTAATGTGAAGACCTGATGCTGGTAGGACTACAAAATCAGGACCATCACAAAGCTGGTAACAAAATCAGGACCATCACAAAGCTGGTACAATGTAATTATTGATATAAAGCAGGCAAGACCAGAGCACAAATTGAGAAAAAAATCCAAAACTGGGTGTTTTCAAGACAGACTACATGAACTATTTGTGGAAATTCATGGGATCTACTAAGCTTTTGGGTTTGGGAAGCCGAGGTACAAAACCTTTGGCAGTACTATTTAAATTATCTGCTAGTCAATGGTCCCTCCAAAAGGCATCAGTTACTGTACATGATCTAATATACATATTATATATGCTCCTCTTGTTCTGCCATTCATGTCAACACTTGGGCAGTAGGATGAGAAATATTTTTCAAAATTAAACCAAGCTGGAAAAAACGCCTTCACTGGTGAGCAAACCTGCTCTTCTTACCAGCAGCTGTATGGCATAAAAATACTCCCTAAAGTATAGTGTCCATTCTTCAAAGCTGCAGATAAAACAGACTCCAGAGGAACAGAAAACAACTAATCCAGGGTTTTACCACTTCATTGGCTCTCCTACTATTTGGATTAGGACTTGTCTTTGCCTTGCGTTATGTTCATACCTCAAGCTGGGTGGATTTTTATTCATGATAAATGGCTGACTGAGGAACAGCAATCACAGAGGTATACCTCCAGCTCATAGCCTCAGTATCCTCTCCATCCCTTAGCAGATTCTTTTCTAAGACTCTTCACCCTCAGCCCTGACTCTAATCTCATTTCCTCAAAGAGGTATTGTAGAACTTGTTACCTTGTAGAAGAGGAGGATGAAGTTGATGGCGAAGGCCACAAAGAGAGCAAGAAGTCTAAGGTTGTAGAAATTGCGTGCCAGGTAATTCTAAAAGAAGACACAACATGAATGTTATTTCTCAAAGCACACAATAGTTGGACTGGACATGTAATAACACTGATTCCCAAGAGGTGAAACTGCTCTGCTATTGTCACTAAATCACTGGAGGAAAACAAGGTCACATTCTTGCCTACAGAGCAAGAGCTAAAATTAGCTCTGTTTAGTGCCACATTTCAAGTGGTAGTCACTGCTCACCAGCATCTTAGTCTGATACACCTCCAGGCCAGCCAGGAAATTAGCCATGAAAGCATCAGTCTCTTCCTGCTTCTGGCCATGTCGTCTTCTTCGGATCTTCTTCTCTTCTACCACTGGCTCTGGTGGCTCCTCTTCCTTGGCTTTATCCTTTTTCTCACCATCCTCAGTGCTTAGGATAACAGAACAAATAAGAGCGTGGACATTTTAATAGTTTACTCATTGCTTTCAATTCTAACCAAGATGAAATAATGCAATCCCACTTCATGCCCCTCTAGGTATTAAACCAGCCTCTGGTTTATGTTTAGTATGTCTTATGCCCCACAACCAAACTGCCTCTTTTGTGCTGGGGAAATCAGATGCTGCCACTTACTCTGCCTTTTCTGCTTCTGATTTGACTTCAGTTTCAGCTTCCTTGGTGATGGTGATGTCTGTTTCCTGAAATACCAAGGAAATACATTAGTCTGTTGTCACGTCCACAATGGTTGGAATTTCTGTCCACATAACTGCAGGCTCTGTTTCACATAAATTTAGTACAGGACCACCCAAAATGTTATGTATAGTATCACTATCTCAGGACATCTATTTGTGTAATATTTACATAGGATTACATTTATGTTTATGGTTCTAAGATATCCTTGCATAAATGCTTGGGGCCCTGGATTTCCAACTTCATATTCCATACTGCCACTTCTGTGAAAAGCAGTGTGTAAAAACTAATCAAGAGTTTAAGGAAAACTGATGCATGATACACCATTGTACAACCAACCTGCCGTGATATGACCGGTGAATAAGGTTGCATGCAGTTTCATTGTGTTGCGAAATTAGCTTTGTAACAAAAAGGCAAAATAATTGTGATCATACGCAAGGACAAGCAAAACATTAGCACCCTAAGCACTGTTTACAATGTTCAAGGCAGGGGAAATGTAGAAGTTGCTAAGCCTTGTGCTATGTTAACCTATAATAACACAAGGGGCACATTGATTGTGTGGAACAAGCAATGACACTCAACCCTATCATGCGTAAGCAAAAGAAAAAATAAAATAAAACTGCAAAGAACCATGCACTACTGTCTTGATTTTAACATCGGGCTGTGCGTTGGTGTCTGTCTCAATACGTGCCATACAAAGGACGTGTAGTAAATCTGCATCAGTACAGCAGTGGACACTGGACAGACCTTTCCTACTGCGTTTATGTTGATGTATTGGTATTTATATGTTCCTGTTACAAGTAATAATATTTTTCTTGTTGAAATAAATCAATATATTTGGCTAGTATTTCCAGGGGAAAACATTGCACTAAGGAGGTTAAAGACGAGATCACTTAAAGGCTAAGAAAATGGAGAAAATCCAAGCTGTTGAGACGTTCATTTATTCCATTCTAGTTGTATGACAAGAGAGCCTGCAAAGGTAAGGTGAAGCTTGAAAACAACACAATATCATTTAAAAGAAAATTAGTTCACTTCTTAAAAATGGCTTGACCAAGTCCCCAGTGATCAATGCCACTAGTGTTTCAATAAGAATTAAAAACATAATCAAACTTCCTTTTGAATACCTAATAATTCACACCCATAAAAGATGAAGCAACACAAGGCTCCTACTGCCCACATAAAATAGGGTACACAAATACTAGTGTTCCTCACAATTTATGGAATTCTTTGTTTCCAGTCTATTTTCGTGCTGATTCATTGTGCCATAGTAAGACTTATTCTGTAGGCCTGGCACCCTGCTGCTGTAGGAGCTAGCTCCTACTGAGTTGTAAAAATGGCTTATCAGTTTTCATCACAGAAAAAAAGAGATGTCACACATTTTTTGTGGACAAACATCTTAAAGGAGCTGAAATTCATACCCATTTATGTGTTCAAAGTGGGAGCAATACTTTACCTCTCAAAAATCTATAAAAGTGGACAGAGATTTACAGCTATGGTTGCATAGGTATGTCAGATGCAGAGATCTCAACATCTACCACTAAGGAAAAGTGGTAAGAAGCCATGGTTGTTGTTTTCACTGACAGATGAGAAACAGTAGGGGAACGGTCAAGGTTCAGCCTATGGTAGATGATGATGTGCCACAAAAAAAAGGTGCTGAACTGCTCTTATATTCAGTCACACACTTTTCTTTTGGAGGTTTACAGAAGATTGTGCACGAATGGTGTAAGTGTATTGAGAAGCAAGGACATTAAAATGAGAAGTAATGAATATGAAATTCATATGAACAATAGAGTGGGAATTTTGAGAAGAAGAACCCTTACAGTGATCACAAGGGTGAATGGTCTAAGGTAGCTACTCATAAATCACTGCAAAAGAGAACAACCTGAGGATGCTAATTTTCTTTTTAAACTTTTTAAATCTTTTTAAACCCCTGATCCAGTTCAAACCATTCACACCTATTATAAAATAAATTATTTAAATAGATTCAAACTCACCTGGGCTAGTTTCTTTTGATGCACTGCACTTACTAAAGATGATGGAGTGTCTGTGCCAATTATTTCAGAGATGTCACCTAAACCAGGCTCTGGGCTGTGTTTAGCATGGCCTTCCTTCTTTGGGCCAATGCCTAGTAGCTCTGACATCAGATCCGGCTCAGCTTTCTCTCCTTTTGCTAATTGTACAAGGTCAGAGGTGGTGGTCGATTCACTGCTGTCACCCTTTTCAGCTTCAAGGATGTCACCATGGATGCCAAACTGAGTGGGGTCAGGCATGTTTCCTAAGATATCAGTCACTTTAATGTTCTTTGCACCTTCAACTAAGCCACCCCCAAACATAGAGCTCCACACAATATGGATCAGGCCCCACACTAGGGTGAAGACAAAATGGAAGAGGCCAACAAATATCATCCAGAAGAATGAGAAGAAGACTTTGACCATTTCCTTTATTGTCATCTTTTTAAATTTCCTGTACTGCTTTCGAATATTTTTGAATGTGAGGAGATTCATGAAGTTGGCAAAGTTTTTCTTCATGGAGACACAGGCAATGGTGAAGGCAGATGAAGATTCCAAGTTTGCCTCCTCTTCCTCTTCTGATCCCAGTTCCTCCAGGAGGCTGTGTGGCTCATCCTCTTCCTCCTCGGCCCTTTCAGCAGCATCAGGTTCAGAAATCTGAGAAGCCAGTTGCATTTCAAAAATGGTGTCTTCACAAAAGTTCACAAAGAGCTCCATCTTTTCACTCTCCCCACCTTCATTGACAACATCAAAGATAAACTGCCGCTTCGACTCCTTGACCTGTGGCTTCTCCCACTGGGTCCTGCTGGACTCACTGATCTCAAAGTACACTCTTTCAATGCGCTTTGCTCCTCCCATGATTTCGATGCGGCCTAGGTAGGGTTCAAAGTAACTGAGGACGCTTTCTGCCAGTTCTAAGAAAGAACTGAGCCGCGAGTCGTGGGGCATGTGCTCTGACAGATTAGTTAGCAGGACTGCTACATTAAAGCCAATATCCTTAGCAGGCTCATGGAAACGATCTACAAACTCTTTATAGCTAAACATGTCATTCTCATCAGCCTCTGCACATGACAATAAGAATTCAATTTCTGATTGAGTGTACTGCTTTTGGCTTTCCATAGCTTTCTGAAACTCTTTCTTGGAGATGACTCCCTTTCCATCAGGATCATACTCCTTGAACGCATCAGAAGACGTTAGGTCTTTCAACTTGAGGAACATATCAAAAAATTTCAGGATCATTTCAACATTGCTAGATGATTCTACCAGGGTATCAACCATCTGCTTGCCAATTGTTCCATTTACAACATTACCTGAGCATAAAAAGAAAAATAAAACCTGTAAGGAAGCATCACCTCTGTTCCTTTCTGCAGACAGAAAAAATTCTGCTTTACAATTTTGTAAAATAGTTCTAAGATGGTCAAGAACATCAATGTTATTATTCTTATTAACCTTACAGGGCTAAAATGCATAAACAATTTTATGTTAAAGGCTAGGTTCACTTTTAAACTTGGACTTCAACTTTGGTACATGCAATATTTTGTTGTATTTTGTATTGTTTATTGTTACATTTTTTAATGTCCTTTGCTGTTACAGATGGAATGAGCATGTAAAAAGGATCAAATAATGCAAAGCTTGGAAAGAATTAATTCCAGCTGATACTAGGATGTCATACTCAGAGGCAATTGTGCTAAAAGGCAATGGGGCCTGTAGGCCTGTAGCCAGATTGTTATACATGATCTATGATTTTGTTATAGACTCTTAAGGTCGATTTATACTTCTTTGTCAAGCTTATGCTATAGCCATGTGCGTTACCTGCATACACTGTAAGCTGTTGAAAGCAGTTTATACTTCTGCATTACACTAAGCTACAGGTGTATGCATAAACACTAGTTGGCAGTATTTGTAGTATGCAAGAAAAGTGAATGAAGGCAGCTTTTGCCCTCCAGGATCTCCCCTTGCTAAACATTTTCTTCCATTGGTAAACTTACTTGTCCTTCACATTTTTCCAAAGTTTACATACACTTGCTGACTTCCAAATCAATGCTGGACAATTTTTCATAGCACAAATTGGCAACCACCTAATTGACTTTGTATATTTTATGACTTCATCAAGTCTTTTCTTGATCTGCTCTATGTTTACTTCAGAATAGCAAAAACAAATGGAAACATTTCAGTAAATTAGTGGTTACCAAACTAGCCAATTAGAGCTGCAGAGGTCTGCATATCTCCACATTGACACAACGAGTAGTCACATTTTTGAGGTGCATATTGGGCTCTGGCACAGCTACATTGTAGCCTCGATGGAAAAACATAGATCAGCCTTTACAGGGCATTTAACATTGAAAATCTGAGAAGTTATTTAACACAAATTGTTTAGAAAAAAAGAAGTACATTGTAGGAAGAAAAATTATGTTAATATGTCAATCCTGATCAAGGGCACTAATCTCTTGGACTTTAAGAGACATTCTTAGGCTGAGGATACCATTTGCTTATTTTTTATAGTTAAGGCCTGGTGAATGCATTTCTGTAATTTGCTTCTCAGCTAAGAATGGAGTGTGAATAATGTCACAAAAAAGAATTATCCTACATACAGTATGAAGAAGAAATCTACCGAATCTACCTGTTACACAAGGCCAGTTTCTTTTTCATCTTCTGGTTTCAACACTTACTCAAGGTAATATGAGATAACATAGCAGGGTGTAGCAGGCTATGACACTTGCCTGTTGTTGTATGCTCAAAATTGAAATTTATATTACTGAAGTTGCTCTGAAATTGTATTAAATCAAGATTTTCAGTGAGGTTTCCCTGTGCTATGTCACTAGGAATCTGGCTCTGTAAGTCAGGTAAAAAAAAAGTATTGGAAAAACATTTAAATGCAGCTCATTTCTTATGAGCACATGTACAATATTAGAACTTAAAGATTTGTGTGATACAGGTAAAAAGATAAATAAATGGTCTCCTGCTTAAAAGTATGAGGGCAAATCAAAAAGTAAAGGTAATTTGACAATTACCCAGTAACTGCAACGGATACAAGCTGACACAAGAGAACACGTTCTTGATGGTTTATGGGTAGTTCAAACAGACACAGTGCAGCGCTCTGCCATTATTCTAGCTAAAGCCAACACCAAATGAACACAGATGCTCCGCTGTGGGATTGCGCCATTGTTAAACAACATACCACAGTGAGATTTCTATGGATGGGGGAGTACAGCCCCCTAAGATACTGGCTCAGTACGGAAGTGAAAACAGCATGAACTCAACAAAAAGTTTATGAATAGGTAAAAAGGTTTAGAGTGGGAATAACACATGTAATCGATGAAGCTTGATGTAGTTGGCCACCAACATTGCACACACAAGACCACATCGAATGCCTTCATCCAAGAAGATTGACAGACTACATTGTCTGCTTCTGTTGCACATTTGGATATCAGCTATGGATCTGCACATGCCATAGTGTGTGATGACTTTGGGGTACCTTAAAGTTTGCGCAAGATGAGTATCCAAGCAGCTTGAGCACATGAATGATTGAACGTAATTCCTGAAATGTTATGAAGAAGATCTGAGTGCTTTGGGCGGATTGTCACCAAAGTTAAAATACGGACAGCAAGAGACAAAGTATTCATTGAAAACATCCATCTTTTCCAGTAAAGCAGAAATTCAAACGACAGTCCTTAGCCAAGAAAATCATGATGACTTTCTTTTGGGATATAGAGGGTCATATTCTGGCCAATCTTCAGGAACACAGACAATCAGTGACCAGTGCTATGCTTAGAGAGAAAATGAAACCTGCGAGTCACAGCAAAAGAAGAGGATTGCTGTCAAGAACAGCATTGCTGCTCCATGACAACACATGTCCTTGCTACAACGGTGGAGACAATTCAACAGTTGCAGTGTGAACATCTTCCACATCCCCCTTACAGTCCTGACATGGCACCATGTAACTATTACATCTTTAGTCTACTTTATGAGGCTCTACACAGTTGCATGTTCACCTCTGATAATGAGGTGAAGGAAGGGGTGCAGACCTGGATTCAGGTGCAGCCGAAAATCTTTTTCAAACAAATGAAGAAGTTAGTGGATTGATACAAGAAGTGCATCAACCTGCAGGGAGACAATGTGGAGAAGTGATGGAATTGTTATGTTCTTCTGCTTACAGTTAAAATTATTAAAGGCTA
Source organism: Erpetoichthys calabaricus (assembly GCF_900747795.2). NCBI lineage: Eukaryota > Metazoa > Chordata > Cladistia > Polypteriformes > Polypteridae > Erpetoichthys > Erpetoichthys calabaricus. The sequence continues at coordinate 34,341,752 of NC_041409.2, read as the reverse complement.
GGTTGCTTTTACTTTTTGATTCTCCCTTGTATACAGCAGAAGTTCCAAAGTAGTTGGACATGATACTGAACACTACCCTCTAAATAACAATGTCTTGCAGTCTTATCATTATATACTGAACGTGTCAGCCACTCTACTGGAGGCCCTTGAGTGAAATAAGGTGCCTGTTGGGAGGGTGGAGGAGGGGCATGCTTCAATAATCTTTTGGGTGTAGTCTGCAGTTTTAATGTGGGCTCTACTTACCTTCCAGTAGTGACAACATCATTACCACCATATCCTGCTGCAGATCCAGCAGTTCCTTGAGAAGCTCAATCTGGCTGGCATCCTAGGAAAGCAGAAAAAGGAAATACTGAGCAAATGATGAGAATAAATCACACTGGTGGCTCATTTCTAATTAAATATCTATTTGACATTTAAATGTTCTGATATTTAAAATTAAACAACAAAGTGAATACCATGTCAATTAACATGACATCTTCATTTTATTTCATTTTACTGAAAATCATAGGACAACTCTGACAAAGTTACAGTGTCAATTGCACTTCATAATCATACTGACGAAAACAAAAAAGCTCTCTTTATGTGGCCTCAACCTACCTGGGAGAGCTTCATCTGCATGTTAGCAAAGACATGAAGAAAGCCAACCACTGCATCCCAGAGCCTGCTGTGTGCAAGGCTTTGTTGATTGCCAATACAGGGGCCCTAAATTGAAATAAAAGATAAAAGGAGTTAGCAGTCTGTGTGGGTGCTCCCAATAGACCGATATGATTCATCCCAGCAATGAGATTTAGAAATATCTCAAGCCAGCTTGACATCTTCTACAATCTTTGCCAACCCATGACAGTGTTTAGTTGCATTAGGTTAACAACCCTAGAGTCCAGAAGTTTATTTTCTATTTTCATTGTATTTTCTTCATTTCACCTTCTTCAAGAGATTGAAACTAACATTTGTGGTTGTATCACAACTTAACAAAAACATAAGACAGACAATATATACATTCTAAAATGTAATATATTTAAACCATCTAAATCCATTTAAAGGTCACAGGAGGTAGCAGCTTGTCCCAGTACCATTATGTGGTCCTACATTTTGATGATGACTACTGTTTTTGTCATGTGGCTTTTATAGCACTTTAAATAGAATAAGTAAAAGCTGGCATACATTAAAAAGCTGGTTAAATGGTTATAATTAAGGAATACCTTATGTGCATATCCATGTGTATGTGCTGTATGTTATCACATGACCGTAGGCAACAGCCATTCTCAAAAGCATGAGGTATCATGAACACTAGGACAATGAAATGGTAGACAAAAAGGTCACACTTATCATAAGGATTGATGGATGCAATGAGAAGTGAAGCAAAATGACACCTATAATTGGCTAGCTGAGTAGACTGAAATATGAAAGCTTTCAAAGCATCTCAACCCCTTCTTAAGGGAAAGTGTAATAGAGAAACTTGAGATATCTATGTTTATACACATACCAGGAAGGAAACATGATTCTGAACTCCTTATGTGAGATGTCTTTAGTGTCAAATATTTACAAACCACTCCAACATATGTTTCATTTAGCAGGAGAGGACAAAACTATGCAAACTCTAGCCTCAGAATGGAGACAGGATATTCATACTTAAGAAATAACAGGCCCTAACAATTAAGTGAATAATGGAGACAGCAGGTCCACAGTGTTAATAAACAAGAGGATATTCTAGTTAGGATAAAAATGAAGAGGGTATGATCTCACAGTTAAATCACAAAAAGGAACAGTTGGGTCCCCCAGTTAAAAATAAAAATTAGAGAAGATGCCATACCAGCTGAAGCCACACTAAAGACAGAGTGGCTACATTGTGATGCTTGTCTTGGATAAAGTAGGTCACCATTAGTAATGTCTACACTGGAGATACTGCTCGCCCTTCAGTTAATCCCCTAATGAAAACAGAAGGTCCATTAATGGCCATTTTCGGCCTTTAGCTCATTGCTTCCTAAAGAGCTTCTGGTCCTCCTGCAGCCCACAATTTTGTATTAAGTGAGGTAGAAGATGTTAAACCAAAGAGAGAGAGAAGAGGCATTACCAGATAAGTCAAGAGTGGCAAAAGGGGACCCATCTCAGTTAAGCTAACAAGCTAGACAAAGACCATACTACTAAAACCAAACTGAAAATACAAAGTCCTGTTAGACAGTTCCAAAAAGGTGGCAGGTACTTCTTCCAGCAGCAGGGTAACCCAACCATTTCCTTTCTGACCAAACTGGCCATTGCTGATTTATTTAAAAAGACCTTGCAAATACTGCTGGGCATGCTAATGATAAGCAGATGCTTTCAGTTCGATACACAGCTCTGTGAAGAAAGAAATGTGCTGGATAATCAATGTGAATATCCTCAAATTGTTTTACATAGCGCCTTAAGTGATGGCCTTATCCTGAAATGCTTGATGCTCCTAGCACAGCTCTTCATTAGAGTGGCATATTACTCACTCAGGTGCAGTGAAGGTGGCTTACGTGTTTGCAACAGGGACACAAGGGGATTCAAAAGTTAAATCTAGTTGGAACCTAGTGGATTTTTGCCCTGCTCTTGAACCTGAGTGTCCAGCTTCCTTGAGTGATTGCTTTTCAGACCCTTCTGTCATTCCTTCTTGCTTATTGTCTATAATATCATCTTAACATAATTGCTCCTCCCTGTGGCTAAACTGTGAACCTTACTCTCTAGGTCTGTGAAGTGGACAGGATGTAACGGTAGTGAGCAGGTTTGAGGTAACAGATGAGATCCCAATTCGAGTAGGTCTGCACCAGGAATCTTCTTGAAGCCCTTACCAATTTGATCTGGTTAGGGATGTATTGAGTCATGGGATAAAAGACAAATCCCCCTATGCAGGCTTTTTGCTGATGACACTGTGTTGTGTAGCACCAGAAAAGAGGAAGTGTCGAAGAAGTTGGAAGAATGGAGAAAGGTTTTGGAAGAAGAAGACAGAATGTGAGGTGTAATGATAATCAGGATTCAGAAGTTAGTCTGCAGGGAGAGCCGATAAAAAGATGTAAATATCTAGGATCAGTGGTAGCCCAAGATGGAAAACTAGATGTAAAGATAACCCATAGAGTACAGTGTGGATAGATCAATTGGAAGAAGGTATCAGGAGTGTTATGTTATTGAAGAATAAAGGTCAAGGTTAAAGATAAGGTTTTTAAGACAGTTGTAAGACCGGTAATGATGTATGAAGCTAAAACATGAGCCATAAAGGAAGTCCAAGAGAAGTTCAATGTTGCAAAAATTACAATGTTGAGATGGATGTGTGGAGTTACAAAAAAAGGGCCGAATAAGAAATGAGGCAATTAGAGGTACAACAACAATGGCAGAGATAATCTACAAAAGTACAGGAAAGTAGGTTGAAGTGTTATGGACATGTGATGAGGAGAGAGTGAGACAATGAACATGTGTACAAAGGACTGATGGGAATGAAAGAACAGGGGAATAGAAACAGAGGGAGGCGAAAGTGGAGGTAGGCGGATAAAGTAAAACAAGATCTGAAGGTAAAGGGTCTGACATTGGAGGAAATGCAGGACCAAGCTGTATGGAGAAGGCTGATCAAACACATTGACCCAACACAGAGAAGAAAAAGAAGATAAACATTGTAAATGTCATCTGTTCTAAAACTCAGGTTCTTTGATACTTCAGGTTAAGATGGTGAATTGTTATATAAAAGGTTTACTTGAAAAAACTTATGTCCATGACACCTAAAAAGAGTGTCAGAATCAGGTAGAAAAGTCAATGTAAGGCAGAATTAAGTCAGCATTTGGAGACATTGCAAGAGTTAACAAAATTCAGACAATCTCCGTAAGCACGGCTCATCTTTAAACATGATGGCCATCATGATGTCATGTACTACGATAGGTACAGTATGCATTTGAGAGCAACATAATATCATAGCAACCATCACATCAAACTTTAATCAAAAAGCATTTGCTGAGGTCAAAATATACAGTAAATAAAAAATAATCATCAGAATAAAAAAGACAGCAATGTGCTTCAACTTGCCTGCCACTCTTTTAATCATCCTCATCCTAATCATGGTTTTAATTTTATACATTGTGAGCATTTTGAAGTGGTGAACGTTTTGTCTTGCTTACCTGAATGTACTCAGTGAGAGAGTTAAAGATTTGTTTGGCGACACCCAAAGCTTTTGAGAAATTGCGCTGCCCAGGCTCATCAATCACATCCTTGCCTGAATAGTACCAATAAAAGTCACTGATGGATTCCTGTGGAAACAGGCGTGGGGTCAAAAATCATCGTGCAAAAGACTGTGCTCTGCCATGAAACTCACTCCTGAATTTTTAATGCACATACTTGAAGCCGCAGAAGGTAATCGACTGTGCTGATGATTATGTTGATAGTGGTGGTGTTGCCCGTCTGAGTGCGTAGGAAATTCTGGAAATCTGTTTATAAAAAAACAAACACAACTCAAAAAAAGAAGAAATAAAAATGATTAAGGTATAGACTTTGGAGAGAGGAAGTTAAAGAGCAAACATACCATTATTGTGACCCTCACAGAGCAGCTGCAAAAACCTAAACAGATCCCGGGTGAACTCATCATTCTGCAGGACCTTTTCGCCTTGAAGACAGAAAGTCATGTTAACTGGATTGAATCCACATTGACCCTATTTTGTCCCCTTAGCCTGTTTCTTCTCCCAGACGTGCCTTAACGGGACACCTGGCAAAAGATAGAGCAAATCATGCAGTACAGCGCTTTACAGGCGTGGCCAGGCTCATTCAGGATGGCAGAGCTGCTGTCTGAAAAGTGAGAAGAGTTACTAGAGGAACCATACACCAAGACAACAGTTCCAGCATCCTTTGGGTAGCAGGTAATGTGACAAGCTCTGCATGTCAGTCTGAGCTCAGTAATGGGGTGACGCAGCGAATGGTGCTCAGTTAGTAATGCTGCATGAGGCGCTCTCACAAAAGTAACAGGCACTACAGGGCAAAGAAGATCAAAAGTGACTGTTGTTTCAAATTAGCATGCACAATTCCTGTTAATCAATGATATTAGTCCAAAGTCAGGGAAATGGAGGTATTGGGGGAGGGGTTTTTGATAAACAGGAGGCATTGGGGCAGGGGAGAGGTACAGGGAAAGGGGTGAGGTATAAATTTACATCTGCATTCTCAGGGCAGAACTCAAAAGTGAAAATCCAAGCCAAGTATTTACCCCTCTCACGCACGATCACTGCAACCGATGAGTTCAAAGAAATGACAGAGAAGAGAAAGCAGACGTAAGCATTGGAGAAGACACTGAATTGAATACAAGTAGACAAGTTACAAAGTTTGACAACAAAAACATTTGTTTTTTTCACATAACAGACACAGCGTAACAAGTACAATGCTCTTTGCGTTGGGAAATGTGAGCAAGAGTGCAGAGGACACTTTTTAACATCTTAGTAGGCTTAAAGCACACTACTGTCCTCCCCTGGCTAGAAGCAGCATAGTAATATTTTGGATTATTTGTTGGTGGTTCAAGTAATTTGATTCACACTGTGTTTTCATGTACTGCAAACTCCTGATACAAAACTTTCATCCTATCTTTATCCAGATCATTTCTTAACAGGCTTTGTGTTGGTATTCACAGTGAAAATATTCTGCTACTGGAAACAGCAGATGGAACTGAAGTAGGAATCACAAAATGAAACTTAGCCAAAGCATAGCCAAATTCGTTATCTAAAAAGTCAGGTCACTTATAAAACTCAAGACAAAACCCCAAAACCTCCAGAAAAAATAAATAGCAAGCCAGAAAACTTGAAATGAAATGCACTACAAACTTCAAGGAATTAAGGAAGTGGATGTGCTGACCTTTATCCCATTGCGACGATAATGTTATGTGTGCACACCTCCAGTCCAGTTTTCATAGTGGCTTGGTGGGCATCATGCTACAATACTGTGTGTCCACAACAAACAAAAGACTTAAACAATTCGTGACCATGTCAAAAAGAGCAGCACTTTAACTTATGGATAAATACGATCAGAAGCACTGTGGTTGTATGACAATATCCATTCAATGTCATTTTTAACCTCCTTAAATGAGTCCAGGGTCATGGGGGGGTGTAGATCCATGGGTGAATTTAGCAGGCACTGCCTTGTTTAGGGGCCTATAATTGTATCCAATTGGCTTTGACAGGAATAAACCATGGACAGGGAGCCAGTCCATTACAGGGTGAACACACACACACCAAACACACAACTGGGTCAATTTAGCATCACCAGTTCACCTGACCTGCATGACTTTGGATTATGGGAGAAAATCAGATCGCCTAGTGGAAACCCAGGCAGACATGGGAAGGACACAAAAACTTTGCACAGGGAAAACCTGGGACAAGAAGATCTCCTTACAGCAAAGCAGAAGTGCTGCGACTGTGCCACCCTTGTCACACACGTACGCTTGGGAGGCAGTCAAATGGTTCAAACTGGGGTATTGACAAGCCTGACAGAGGATTGGTGCCGAGTATTAATTCCTCTTCTTCTCTCTCCACAGACCCTCAGAGGAGAAAACCAGTTAAATACCTCACTTCTGGCACCCACAGATGACCTCACTCCACTTCCTGCCCTGCAAACACAACCTTCCTGTTTTTATAAAGTCAATCAGTAAACTCAGTCATTCAGTCCCGTCATATGGTACTCGTCACAGTCTTTAGAGAGACTACTCAACTTCACATACAATATACTGGGTGGATCCCCAACTCTTTTTGATTTGTCTTCTGCTTTATTACACCCTATACATTTCTCTTATATCAAATTATAAAATTTTGGAAAATATAATACTTTCACTGCAAGCACCATCACAAAGCACTTTACTGATGCCTTAACTGCTTTAAAAATTCTAATCGTAACCACCATTGCAATATCTAGCACTTGGGAAGCTCTAACACTAAAGATTAATACAGGGTGGATTATTATTTATGTATTCGTTTATGAAACATTCAACATTTATCTGCTTATTTGCCATAATAATCAATTTGATGAAATATTCACAAAAATTCCCTATTAACTGTTTAATTCTTGACTAATGCATGCATTTTCATTTATTTCAAAGGCTCAGCATATATCCAGTCAGTTAGTTTATTTCTGTATATTTTTTCACAGTTTTAGCATTACAAATAATCTTTATCTAGCTGTTTTATAAATGTATTAAGGCTCTCTTTTTCACTCCCACTTACCCCTGAACCAGGTCACGGGTGTCTGCTGGAGCGTATCTCAGCTAGCATAGGGCGCAAGGCAGGAATAAACTGTGGGCAGGGCACCAGTCAACTGCAGGGTGAACACATACACACGCACACTCTCCCCAACCACACACTAGAGCCAATTTAGGATCGCCAGTTCACCTAACCTGTATGTCTTTGGACTGTGGGAGGAAACCGGAGCACCCAGAGGAAAACCACACAGATATGGAGAGAACATGCAAATTCCATGCAGGGAGGACCCGGGACATGAACCCTGGTCTCCTTACTGCAAGACAGCAGTGTAATATATGCACTGTTCATATGCAGTCATATGAAAATGTTTGGGAACCCCTCTCAGCCTGCATAATAATTGACTCTAACTCTAAGATAACAGTGGTATGTCTTTCATTTCCTAGGATCATCTGAGTACTGGGGTGTTTTCCAAACAAAGATTTTTAGTGAAGCAGTATTTAGTTGTATGAAATTAAAGCAAATGTGAAAAACTGGCTGTGAAAAAATGTGGGTCCCCTTGTAATTTTGCTGATTTGAATGCATGCAACTGCTCAATACTGATTACTTGCAACACTGTTGCAGTACTGGTTGGATTAGCTCATTAAGCCTTGAACTTCATAGACAGGTGTGTCCAATCATGAGAAAAGGTATTTAAGGTGGTCAATTGCAAGTTGTGCTTCTCTTTGACTCTCCTCTGAAGAGTGACAGCATGGGATCCTCAAAGCAACTATCAAAAGATCTGAAAACAAAGATTGTTCAGTCTCATGGTTTAGGGGAAGGCTACAAAAAGCCATCTCATAGATTTAAACTGTCAGTTTCAACTGTAAGGAATGTAATCAGGAAATGGAAGGCCACAGGCACAGTTGCTGTTAAACCAGGTCTGGCAGGCCAAGAAAAATACAGGAGTGGCATATGCGCAGGATTGTGAGAATGGTTACAGACAACCCACAAATCACCTCCAAAGACCTGCAAGAACATCTTGCTGCAGATGGTGTATCTGTACATTGCTCTACAATTCAGTGCAATTTGCACAAAGAACATCTGTATGGCAGGGTGATCAGAAAGAAGCCCTTTCTGCACTCAAGCCACAAACAGAGTTGCTTGTTGTATGCAAATGCTCATTTAGACAAGCCAGATTGATTTTGGAACAAAGTGCTTTGGGCTGATGAGACAAAAATTGAGTTATTTGGTCATAACAAAAAGTGCTTTGCATGGCGGAAGAAGAACACTGCATTCCAAGAAAAATACCTGCTACCTACTGTCAAATTTGGTGGAGGTTCCATCATGCTGTGGGGCTGTGTGGCTAGTTCATGGACTGGGGCCCTTGTTAAAGTCGAGGGTCAGATGAATTCAACCCAATATCAACAAATTCTTCAGGCTAATGTTCAAGCAACAGTCACAATGTTGAAGTTACGCAGGGGTTGGATATTCTAACAAGACAATGACCCAAAACAGTTCGAAATCTACAAAGGCATTCATGCAAAGGGAGAAGTACAATGTTCTGGAATGGCCGTCACAGTCCCCTGACTTGAATATCATCGAAAATCTATGGGATGATTTGAAGCAGGCTGTCTATGCTCGGCAGCCATCAAATTGAACTGAACTGGACAGATTTTGTATGGAAGAATGGTCAAAAATACCTCCATCCAGAATCCAGACACTCATCAAAGGCTATAGGAGGCGTCTAGAGGCTGTTAGATTTGCTAAAGGAGGCTCAATTAAGCATTGATGTAATATCTCTGTTGGGGTTCCCAAATTTATGCACCTGTCTAATTTTGTTATGATACATATTGCATATTTTCTGTTAATCCAATAAACTTAATGTCACTGCTGAAATCCTACTGTTTCCATAAGGCATGTCATATATTAAAAGGAAGTTGCTACTTTGAAAGCTCAGCCAATGATAAACAAAAATCCAAAGAATTAAGAGGGGTTCCCAAACTTTTTCATATGACTGTATTTACAAGTTAAATAAGATTTATTTTGTAATTCTCAATTATGCATAGTTTTTAGTTTTTTTAGAAACAAATATTAAGTATTAATAAAAAAAATTGAACCAACATCAACAACCAGCAGCTAGATTCCTGTTTGAAATAATTAATAACACAGGAAAGGTACAGCCACCTCAACTAATATAAAGATTAGAGGTTTAGAAGGTTTAAAAATGGAGAGTGGCATCAGGGAGTGGGGAGCTACAGTGGCTTAAGCCCTTGATCTCTAGCACCCAGCCCCTGATGTTTCAGCTTCAGATATATATGAACAAAACCTGATCGTTTTGTCCCTGGTGTAATATTTGCATTCCAGTTTTACAATAAATCAGTTCTTTTACAAGTTCTTACTTATTTATACAACTTTAACAAATTACTGTGTTTTAACTAATATTATCAGCTAGAAACTTATTTCAGATCCTTTTCTGGTTTTGTACGCTAATACAGATACTGATTTTATACTAGTACTGGTCATTTTATATTAAAAGATATTTTTCATTTGCTAATTATTGGATACTACGCTATTTGGTATACTTTAAAAAAATGTTACATTTAAGAAAATAAAACAACAATCAATCACAGGCCCTCCTCCACTTACACACATCAATGAATGCCATTTTCATATCACTTGAACTGGACTCTGCTCTGTATGAAAGCTATTGATCCACCACAAGCCTATCTGTACTCCGTTTTTAACTCCATTGTAAAGTGCTGTTAAAAAGCTCGTGTTTAATGTTGTCTACTAACACAATTGCATTCTATTATTGCCATTGGTTTTGAATTTGACTCATTTTTACAACATTTTTAATAAACAAAAATATAATGACAGACTCTGGGATGAATTCAATGAAAATGTGAAATGCACCAACTTTCATAACCGTTAACTTAGTGGACAAACGCACCTGAATATTACACCACTGTCTACATTTTTTTCCAATGCAGATGCAGATTGAAACATCTCTAAACTAACTTCTTAAGTATAAAATACATTATTTGTCTCTTCTTTTATGCATTTTTAATGTAATAACTAAGGTTTGAATAAGGTTTATTCATAAATATTAATTACAATTTATAACTGATCCTTAGGAATAAGTCTAAATATTTTTATTGACTATTGTTCCTTTTTTATTTGTTGTGTCATAAAAAAGTCTCACTGTGATGCTCTGTTATTTACTTACATTTTGTGCACAGTTATCTGGTAGCATTATTATTTACTTGTTTGTTCCAGGTGGATTATGCTTTATAACTACTAAAGTTAGTCTTCATATTAATGTGCTGATCTTTCAACATATATACTTGGCAGTTGGCAGCTATGTGGGATATCACATGAAAGTAGCACAGTTCTTTATGGTGAAACATTCAGTTGCTTCCTTACTGTATGGGGGTTTTTCCACAAGAAAACATCAAAATGGGATGAAGTTGAACATCCTTCTGTAAAACTGACACTTTATAAGATACAAACAAAAGCAAGATGGCATCACTTACTAGACCCCTCCTCTGTTACCATCCCCAAGCCTTCGGCTTTGTTCTGCCTTTCAAAAGCATTCAAGTCCAGCACGCTGTCAGAGTTGGAGAAAAACAACAAGTTAAACAAGCTTTTTGCTTTGAAGAAAAATAGAAAAATGTTGCCTATTTCATTCTGCTTACCTGCAAGATTGCATAAGTCCTGATAAGCTCTTGAAAAATCCAGCATCCCTTTTCTCCTTCAAATAATCTAACATTTTCTATGAAAAAAAACAGATTGTGCCACTTTGCAAATGTACAAAAATGTTTCATGGAAGTTGTCTCTGTCATACGGGTTAATAAGAGAGCATTTATTTTGCCATTCTGTCTTATTTAAAGCCATTCCCTTAACTTTCTATCAGATGACCAAATAGTGAGATTTGTATCAATTAGGAGCAGTGCAAAAGCAAAATTAATTTATTCAAACAAGGAATGGGCATTTCATAGGTCACAATACCACCAGACCACACTTAGGAGAGGTGAAAAGAGTCATTCATTTTGTGGACATCATACTTGCAGTGTCTTGTGTGCTTTTAGTTTGCCAACCAAAAATTTTGGAGATACCATAAAACATATACACACATTAAACATTAGGCCAAAATGCAGAATGTAACATAGAAAAAATGAGTGGAAACGTCCTGACTACCTACAGAAGGGAGCAGACTAACAGAGTGCAATTCAAGTTACTGTAGCAGACTTAAAGGAGTCACATGATTGTCTTCAACTAAAGCCGATGTCACATTATGCACCTTTTTGTCATGGGGCATATTAGATTTGCTGACAGAAGTCATTGACCTCACTGCTACACTATGTCATGAATGAAAATTGCTGAGTATGCCTACGTTACGAATCGAGTTAGGACTTTCCAGCCCAGCTGATCTCGCCTGTTTTTCTGATTGCCAACAGCATGCTGCCTAATGGAACCGGCACTGTACCACTGCTGTGCGAAGGGTTAATGGCTGCAACCAAATGAGCTGCAGTCTCTGCTCTTTTTTCTTTTCTGTTTTAATATGTAATACACGAGACATCAGAAAGACAAGCCCCTCTTCTGTTTGAAATGTTCAAAACATGTATGTTTCCTATTCCTCGCCACTACATTCTATACATTGAAACTCTACTGCAGTGAGCATTCATTGGTTGTCAGTTCTCCCGCCAACCTGCATACACAGCCAGTTACTGACTAATTAGTCTCAGTCACTTGGTAAATCACATCAGGTGACCGTCTTCATGGAAGTGCATTTCTGACTGGCTTAGATTATGCAAATGAAGACAACTGAAAAACAAGCACTACCTCAAATCCTATGGCACAAGTGCACTAAGATACAATGCCCCAAGTAATGCATCTCTGTGCTTATGTGTTTTTAGAACCACCAAGCTACAGAGGAAAAAGGAATTATTTAATCCAGTAAATAAGAAAACAGCTAAATGAGATTAATACAGTAGGCCTTACCTGCTGAACTACAACATTGCCACCATTTAGAACGGCAATTCCAAGCTTCAGAGTGGACACAACCATGGGACCCATTCGACCTGCAAAACCGAAAAGAAAACACGTATTAAATGAGTGAAAAAAGAGAAGATGCATGACTCTTAATTAAAGTGGACTAGTGGCAGCATCTCACATTATATACCTGTGTGCGTATGTGTGTGTAGTGTTTATATTATATATATATATATATGTGTGTTTAATAATTTATTTACTGAATTAAAAAAAATGTAACATTTTCTGGAATGACGATATTGTAGTTATTGCCTGTGGATTTGCATAAAAAATATACATTTGTTTTTAGTTTTCTTACTAACACTACAGACAGGCAGCTGTTTGGGACATCAGATCGAAGTAACACAATTCTTTATGGAGAAACATGAATTTGTTTCTATAGCACATGAGCATTTTTCACTAGATACCATCACAATGGGATGACATTGATCAGCCTTTTGTAAATATACAGTGAAACAAAGTAACTTGTCAAACATATTGATAGCTCCTCTGGAGAGGTTTTACCCAAGTTTCACATAGAATGATGCCTCATTCAGTCATCTTTAAAAAGACCTTTCTAAGCTTGAGTCACAGCAAGACAGAGGTCATACTGTACTTAGCCAGTTTTCTATGCACTCCATAATGCCCAAATGTCCCGGGCCAGCATTTGCAGACAATGCATCTCAACTGCAGGCAAGGTTTCAGCTGAGCAGCTGGACATTGGATCATTCAAGAAATGGTCATTTTGGACAAAAATTTTTAAGTGCCTTTCAGACAGCCTTGGTATCACAATCCCTCCTAACCCATTAACAGCAGTGTTCGGTGTTCTTCCAGATGGACTTGAATTGGAGAAGGACAAGCAAACGGTGACTGCATTCACTACACTTTTGGCACGCAGACTTATTTTGTTAAATTGGAAGAATCCTAATTCTCCTCTTATAAGTCAGTGGGAAACCGATGTTTTATATTATTTGAAATTGGAAAAAATCAAATTCTCATTTAGAGGATCTGTACAAAATTTTTTCAAAACCTGGCAGGATTTAATCAATATTATTTTAGAATAAGAGAAATAACTATTACTGCATTTATATTTACTTCTCCCTTTCTTTTGTTTAATGTTGCCTTATTAAAAAGCCTTAAGCAATTTTCCTTTAGTTAAGCTCTCCTTCTCAGGGGTGGGGTTTGATCTGTCTTCAATTTTGTTGGGTTATAAATTGATCTGTTTGTATGGAATGATTACAATGAAAATTAATAAAATAAAAATATGAATAAGAATTAAAAAAAAAAAAAGAAATGGTCGCTCTCAAAAAGACAATACCAGATCAGGACCAGCATATTAGACTAGAGATACTGTATCATTCAGACCCTCCACCTGTAGTAATGCTTAAACTGCTGACAAACACAATTTGCACAATGCTGCTGACCTTACAGAAAGCACACATATCAGGGAATATTTGCTCACGAAGACACGACCTGACCCTACAATTTCAGGTCAGGACTATCCTGACGAATGCTGATGTGCAGCTGCTAATTTTTCTCACTTACTTAATCTCAACACCACAACTCTGAGATGCTCTGTATTGTAATACCTAGAAATATGAACTTCTACTTGTAATGGTCACCAGCGTCATCAGATCCTTCCAGAGGAAAATAATATGATACAAAATGCAGATTCAGAGGTTCATTGGTGCTATATGGCAGATGTGCTAAGCAGTGGTGGTTGCAAGAGGTGGCACTAGATTTTGAAGAACTGCAAGACGACTTTATTCCATTTTCACAGTTTGTAGCGGGGCCACATAGTGTTTAAATGTCAGTTCTGAGTGCGTCTCGTTTCATTGTCCCGTTTACTGTTTGTGTGCATCAGTTTATGCCGTCCCTTTTTCGATGATGGAAGGAGACCACAGCCGCAAACCTGGAAAAACACCTGTTTTCAATCAATCAATCCCAGCCGTCACAGGACTATATAAGCCAGCAGGAGGAGAAGGAAGAGAGAGGAGAGAAGGAGATTTTTCATTCACGACCACGAACCAACGGTACCAGTTATTGTCCACATCGCGCTTGCCAATCCAGTTTGTTTTTCCATCTGCCGGATTTATTTCAAGGACCTCACCACGAAAGACCCCGGGGTAGGACTTAATCATCCACCATACACACGAGGATTCACGGTGAGGCTGTTCCATTTTTTCCGGGGAGATTCAAATAACTCTATCACTAATTCAGTCATCCGCTTTCAGGACAGTTTCATTATTACCGGACTCACGTTCTCATTCATTTTCAGTTTATCATTCATTGTTGTTTTCGTGTTGTGTGTTTATTTGTTACAGGGACAAGGGAGGGTTTTTGTTGTATATATTTATATATATTTGGTGGTGTTTTGTTATTGCTGGGGTGGAGGGATATTTGTATTTATATATGTTTCTATTTTTTGCATGTCTTGTTTCACTTAATACATATAATCTGTTTAATTTTACATCCTGTTTTTGTGCTCATATTTTTCACCGTCGATTGTGGGGGGAAAAGTTTAATTGGTAAGAAGTACGGCTTGATAGTTAGATTATTTCTCAGTTAATTATCCAGGCCACTGGTCTTGGAGGTGTAGCTGCCGGCTGGGTAAAAGGGGTCGGCCGTTACAAGTTGTTATTGTTTTCCTGTTATTCTCATTTGTTTATTGTTATTTCAGTATTCAAGGTCAAAATGTTAGTCTAAAAACGAGTAACACTTCATTATTTCAGTAATATAAACACAAACACTGACACTAAGGGGTATGTTAGGCCCTATTATTAGGCCCATTTATCTAGTACAGGGTAAGACTGCAATTTGAATTCAGAACAACCCACATTCTTCAAGGCATACATTTAGTCATGAGCTGGAAACATTCCTTAGGGAATATGATCTATGCTGACTTGTGAACATCACACAGCTCATGCTCATTTTTCACCCATACATTAAATATTCTATTTAATTTCTATATTTTTTCCAACCTTCACTTATCTAGTTTTAGTAATCACATATTCACAGTAGCCTTGCTGAATGGTGTTCTGCAGCTGTAGCTCATCTCATTCAAGTTTCAGCATCTTGTGTATTCAGAGATAGACATCTTTTTGCACTGTTTAAATAACTGTAATTTGAGTATACTGTATGTAGCTTTCTGTTACCTTGAACAAGTCTACCAAAGTGTTTTTGCTCACAGAACTGCCACTCATTTGAGACTGAGATGCATGAAAGTATGATACCCAGGTTCAAGGGGAGTCTGGGTAACCCAGTCATCACAAATGGTGGCAGCAGTGGGATACAGTGGCAGTGAGGAACGAAGACAGAAAAAGAACAGCAGGAGGATTTGGTGTCAAACTGTTAAAGACCCGCAAACCCAAGCTGGAAGAAATGAGAAAATCTGAGCTTTTAATTAACCATTTATTGATTGCTTTAACTGTGTCTTTTAAAAAGTTATTTTTCATTTTAACATCCTGTTTTAAAAGAGGGGCTTTTGATTGTTTAATTGTGGGGATTATAAAGTGCTTTGTTTATAGGTTCAGGGCCACCAATTGCACAGGGTGGGTATGGTGATGCATCCCTCCCGTAAAACGAGTTAGGGGTCTGTGGCAGTGCGCCAGTTTTTAGTAACAGAGCATTAAGGTTTCGGGCAGGCATGGGTACACACAGTAGCATGGACAAGCGATCCTGGGTTGTTGATGGGGAGATAAGGTGGACCTGAATTCATGTGCGAACACACGTGTTTCAGCAGGTTTCCTCCTTAGCGCTCTACAATTTGTAATTAAGGAATATGCAAGCACTTGCATATAAAGGAGCCCATGGTAAGAGAGGTTCAGAAAGAAGACAAGTAAGAATGAGAGTCTGGGGGTTAAAAGGAAGGAAAAAGATGAAAGAATAGGATTATGGCTGAGCCCATGCTGCTACGAGGAGGAGGCAGGCAGTTGGGAAAGTGACCCCAAGAGGAGTAAGCAGACGGCACTGACAGAGCAGGTTCGCTCCTGCTGAGCACCAAAGGAGCCAGAACAACCAAACTCTCCAAGTGGACTCCCGCTGAAAGCCAGAGATGGCAGTGTGAGAAAGGGGTAGGGCTTGCGAGGTTCGCATGGACGCTGAGGGATAGCAGCAAGGACATGAGCTGGATAAAAAGGATTGACTGCACCTGTCAGAGTATGTCTCCTCTTGCCAAGTAGGCAGAAAACGGTAAGCAGAGGAGACATCAGTTTTAGTTGGATACACCAAAACTCAAAAATGGCTTTTAAAGATACAAATATAGAAGGCATTTCAACCTTCATCTGATATGTTTGGATTATTTATTTATTGACGATTTTAACTTCAACAAGGAACACTATTTGGGGATTATTTATTGACTCAGTTATTGAAAGAGGAAACTGCACTGCATTTTTGTTTGGAATATTTTCTTCAATAAAAGCCCTAATCACTTAATGCACCTTCTCTTGCTGTTATGTGCCTTTACTGTTCAATTCATCTCACGTTCATGACAATCGATGGCCCAGGTTCAAGGTGTGTGTGCCAGCTGCAAGCAACCTGGGCATCACAAAAAGTTCTTCGAGGACAACTGTTTGGGAGATGTTAGAATAACCATATCTGGCACTGCACTTCACAGCCCATCAACCACAGTTTAAGTACCTTAGATCATACTACTTAAGTGTTCTAATGTTTGACTGAACAACTAAACCTCTTAATCTCATCTGAATGCTCAATTTGGTGAGCTGAAGACACATGAGTTTTCTCTTGTAATTGCCTCTTCAGGGAGAAACTATAGCTGACTGTGTGCTTTTAAATCAGTAAAGAAAACAAACTGTTGTTAGATATAAAATTACATCTCTGAAGTGCATAGTCAGAATGTGCTCTGTGTCATTGTGGTGACTACATGTGCTTACCTTTGCTGGCACTGATAGTCTGAAGCACCATCTCAGCAGCTCCACGCTCATGTAGTCTGGCTTGCTGATACAGGGTCTTCTGCTTCTCCATTTCCTTTTCCTGGAAAACCAAGCAGCACAAAGTTTTCCATTAGAATTCAAACCTAACTACAGAATTTTGTTAAAACCCCCTAAAGGTCTTTCACACTGTTCACATTGCACCAAGTCACCAGGGGCTTCCACCAGCTGGCCTGTGCAACAATGTTCTTGTTGCTTTTGTAAAGTATTTGTTCAAAGTCTTGGCTGTCTAAGAGACTATATAATACAAAATCTAACTTTCAACACACCTAGAGCCTCAAGTATAATTCTGTGTGTAGAATTCACACTAAAGTATGGTGTATGGACAAAAGTGGAAATGTGTGTATGCACAAAAAAATCCAGATGCATAAAACTGTGCATACGCCAAGTTCCAAGCACTTCCCCTTTATAAACCCTAATGAACGTGAAATTTAACGCACATGCATGTGCCTACAGTCCTACCCCGACACTGCATAGAATTTTGCATATTTGAATATGCAAATCAATAAAAATAGGCTCTTCCGTTCAGTGCTTTGTTAAATGACAATGGCAAAAGCACGTGAAAAAAAAAGAATTTCAGCAAATGCGAAGTGGAGGCAAGGAAAACTTACTATTTGTTGGCTTAAGCAGTGGTATAAGCAACAAAAGGAAGTTGATGGAGTGATACAGAGTGGTAGAGACACTCAAAAGTTCAAGTTCAGAAAGTTGCACAGTGCCAAAATAAAAAGAAGTAGTCAGATATCAACGTCAATGTGAAAAGTGAGTTGCAGCCTACTATCTGTTTATTCTGTTTTAGATAATATTACAAAAGATGACCCCCATGTGATGGTCAAGCGGTGATGGTCATGCTGTGCCCGGCACTTCTTCAGGCGCTGGCTGCACACACACTTCTGCCTCGGAAACCGTTGGGCAACCGTCTGGCTATGTGCTGATGGAAGCTGTTCTGGCGTCACAAAATATAATAGTGGATGCTGTAGGAGATGTGGCCAATGAACTAAGGAATAAAAGGGCTGTACTATGTGATATTGACCACAAATTAAATTAACTGGTTAAAAAATAAATTTAACATCAAGATTACATCTTGCCTGAAGAAGGGGCCTGAGTTGCCTCGAAAGCTTGCATATTGTAATCTTTTTAGTTAGCCAATAAAAGGTGTCATTTTGCTTTACTTTTCACTACATTCATAATGGCTAACACGGTACAACACCCTAGTACTATTTACATAAGCAAATTCATTCCTTGAAGGCACCTTTGTAGTGCAGCGTCGGCGCCGACTGCCACAAAGAATAGATTCTCTGCTCTTTACATGGCTTTTTGAAGTGACTTGCTATCATTAAAAGGACTGCTTACCTTTATCACACTAGTTGGAAAAAGTACCTGTGACTGTGTTGAGCTGCCGTTTTTATAGGCTCTCCTGCTATAGATGATGTAATGCCAGCTCATTCTTTTGAAGATTCATCCTTGGCTGATGTAACTTGTCCAGCGCCGTTGCAATAGCAACGTGCTTGCAGCTGACCACTCCATTTAAATTTAGAAAACTGGGCGTTGTTGAGATTTTCTCTTTGATGTTTCCCAGTTCAATCAAAGTATAAGGAAATCATATACAGTATAACTGGACGACTCAGTGATGTTTGTGAAACACCTGATTGGTTAGGAAGTTCACTCTGAAAAGCTCCTGTGACTAAAAACCCGAGAATGGACAGAACTTGCAAAGGAGCAGATTGAGCACAATTCTTCAAAGTCTGCCTTTGTAAAGCATATGCCAGTTCAGAAAGAGGATAGCACTTGGACATCAAAATCGACTTAGAAGCCAGTAATCATCATCTATAAATATTTGCTCTCTTCTAATTCTTCCATTTGTGATGTGTTCTAACAACGCTAAAGCAGCTATGGTATTTGGAATAGTTTGGCCATTCCATGCACCATTGTATTGTTACAGAATGATTACAATCAATTGAATTAATTTTATAAACAATATGCAATTCATTTTGGTGTATTTGATAAAGCCCGTGTCATTGATGCGAATATAAAAAAAAGAAAGGCAGGCCACAGGAAGAGCAGCACTGCTTTGATGTTGGGTGCTGACAGTTTGCAAAACCGAGCATAAACTTACATGCACATGATGTGAGGCTGCTGTGAAATTGTGCATGGCTTTACGCCAAGTTTAGTTTTTATACATCTCAAAGTGAGTGTGGAAATGGGCCTATGCAACATTTTTGTGTGTACGCACCATTTATACATGAGGACCTTAGTGATTTTTTCAGTATACATGCAGTTAGAAACTAATCTAGTCTTTCATGGGTTCCAATGAAATTGTTAATGGGCTGCGTGGTTGCTCTGAATTTACTGAAATAAATATCTAATGCAGCTAAGCAAAGATATAAATCAGAATAAAGGTAACACACTTCCACCCACCTCAAAAGTCTTCTCTTTTCCTTCCTCTTCCTCCTCTTCCTCTCCTTGGCAGCTCTGTACAAAAATGAGCAGTGTTAGGCAATGAAGAAATCTGACTTGCTGGGCATTAATTGACTGCTGTAAAGTTCACAGCCAAAAGCTGGCAATTCAGTGACTAAAATCCTTCACCAGGATACTCCAGAAGTAAAAGAGACTTCTCTTTTTTTGCACACATATTTTTTACCATTTAACATGCCAGAAGTTCTGACTACATGGTCAAAAGGAGCTTAAGCCTATTTTGGCAGCATAGGCTGCAGCAAAGGAAGGAGGCGACTCTGGAAGTAGGGCCATTTCCCTGTATAAGTGAACTAATTAACAACTTGGGGCATGGTGACATATGGAAGGCTCCCCAACAGAGTACTTTTGCTATATACACTATATCAGAATTTCCTAAACTATGCTGCCGGTGGGTCACAAGTCACTGTTGTTTTAATGTAAACAGGTCACGGTGGCTTGTCACACACTGACTAATCAATTGTCATTGCTGTGTTGCTCTTCCTCAATTTCACCCTACCCCAACCCCAAAGATCAATGGCGATTCTTCAAGGGGACACCCACTATCCCCACTCTGATGATTGGCAGCGATTCTCTACAGGTTAACCACAACCCACCCTTTTTGTAATGATTAGGAGCGATTCTACAAAGGAAAAAACACCCCCACACTCTGTAATGATTGGTGGGGATTCTCTGAGGGGAACCTCCCCCAGCTTCATCCACTAATAACTGTCTGTGAACCTCCAAGGAGGAAGCACCTTGTTCTGGCCTTGAAGACACTACGAAGGGCCTCAACAAAAAAAAAGTTTAAGAAACCCTGCACTATATAATATGACATTTCTGGTGGGTGGAAGAATGGGGGCTAAAAAACACATACACTGCTTAAGCTCTATCTATCTATCTATCTATCTAAGCACCCAAAAAGCTTGAAAAGACACTGCTTTGGTAGAATGTCAGTCCATCAAGGGTACAAATTACCACACCAGTGCACAATATAGAGTCACCAATTCACATAAGCTACACCTCTTTTGAACATGAGAGAAAATCAAAGTAATTGGGCAAAATCCATGTAATCGCTGGATGACTTCACAAGATGCTGTACACTAGATTGCAGGGTGGTGATCATTTTTTATTCCCCAGTTTATATGTGGGTCATAATCAGAGAAAAGCTTGTCAGCCTTGAAACAGAAGTTTGTCATTTCAAGAAATCGAGTTTTGTAAAACACTAGAATTCTATTAGCTTAGTTTTAGAGTTCTCCAAGTGACTAGAACGCCATGCCAGGGCTTTCTCAGAAATACTAGGGAAGATATTCATCTGGCAGTCTATAGTACTGAACAACTGTATAAACAAATGGGTCCAGCAGGAGGAATTTTAGTCACGTGTTTCTCAGGGCTTCATTATGTTGTCCGCGATCATGCATCAGGCCAACTCAAAATAGTATAGGGCTGGTGCTTAAAAGCTCTTGGACTTGAGAGGTAGAGAGAAGAAAGGCTTAACTGGCAGAAGGAAAGGTGTGCAAATCAAAGAGAGAGTGAAGGAGAATTGGAGAATCTGTTTGGAGACACCAGACCTGTATAATTAGGGCTAGAGAGGCATTAAAACTACTGCTCTGCTTTTTATTGTGTTGATAATTTGTGTTTACTTCCTTTGCTAGAATTAAATATTATTTTCTCCTTATCTCCTTTTTGGATTCAAAGACCATTCAAAAGTGCCTACGAGTCCACGAGCAATACACTTACATTTGCAGCAGAACCCGTCTTTTGCCTCATGTGAGATTAACATACAGTAGAATGCAACTCTATAAGGTTTTGTCACGTATTTTCTGTTCATTTTTGTGACATTTATTGATGTTAATTTTGCTTATGTTGGTTATGTGCATTACCCTTTGTTTTTGATCTTGTCTATAAACTGCCTGTGTTATGTTCAGTGTGTTTTGTGGGTGGTCCCACCTACAAATCACTGACAGGAGCTGCCCTATAAATTCAAAGGGTCTTCACCACTTCCTGGCAGTCCACTTTGAATGCGCTAGGACGTTGGTGAGTTTACATGTGCCTTTTTCTGTGTTTTTTGTGAATTACTGTATTTTCGACCTGTTTGCTCTGTTTTTGACCTTGCCTGTATTTCTATTTTGAGAAGTGCTCACCTTCGATTGCCCTTGCTGGCAACTCTTTTTTGCTTAGTGTGATCCATGTAGCTTCATGTGTTTACAGTGCTTTTTTTGAGAATTAAACCTTTTTATCTTATAAAAATTCACTGCTTTCCCTTATTACTAGGAGGCGTCTGATGGTTTTTCCTCTCTTGTGAGCATTTTTAGAAACACTTTTTGGGAATTACCTGCTTTGGGAGTCCTAGTTGATCATGTCCACTAGCAGGCTCAAGAGGACAACTGGTCTACAGCTTTATGCATGCAGCTATAAAATATTGAGATGCACCTAATTTGCCAAAAAAAAAAAGAAACACAGAATATATATTACCTTAGCCATCATGTCCGCATATGCAATGTACAAGGGGTCCTCCTCCAGGGAGCTGTAGATGGAAATAATGACGCATCTTCAGGTAAATGTTTAAACCAGGTATTAGAAGTAATTTCTATATATGATTGCCACATTTCCATTTTCTGAAAAGATGTTTTCTTCATAAACCTCAGCCTTATTCACACAAACATAAACCTATAGCTTTACGAATGTAGTAAAAATATCTAATTGAGATTTTTTATCTAATACTGTGATTTAAATTGTAACTTTTTATAATCAGTTATAATTGATTATATTTTGTACTTGTTCTCACACGTCTTCACATAAATCCATGTCTTTTTAGAGTCAGAGGTTGTAACTATATCTATGTCTTACTGCAATGCCATTTGTTCTTTAATAGGTGACACCATTATGACATGTTTTTATCAGCTGTTTCTGTGGCGATCTCCCAGAATTCTGTGGAATTTTATACAACATCATTATAGAACTATTATAACTACAATGACAACAGACAATAAACAGACAAAAACAATAAAACTCAAAAACAATAAAAAAAAATCTAATCTTGAAATACCAGAACCAGCACCCACAAGATCTCTTATTGTGCATATGGTCCAGAGGGGCATACAAAACAATTTTGAGAAAAATGGTTGCAAGAAGTGGATACATAAAAGATGGTGGTGTGAAGGGTAACCCACAGGCAGTGAGTGCAACCCTTGTTTATGGAAAGTGTGTGTGGGGTTGCAGAATGCAGATGGAGTAAATGTAAATTCAGATACTAGGAATGGGGTAGTTTTGGAGAAAGTAGAGATGCTCTGCTACATAAGTGGCAAGTTAAGTGCAGACAGAGCTGCTGGCACAGCAGGGATAGCCAGGCTGAGAGGGAACGCGAGATATCTTTCAGTTCTTACTTCTAAAGGAACCTTTCTGGCACTAAAGGGAAAAAATTATCAAAGCTATGTAAGGAGTGGTATGGATGTGAGACATGGCTGATGAAAGTAGAATTTAAAGGAAAGCTGGAAAGATCAAAGATAAGAAGGATCAGGTGGATATGTCAAGCATCACTGAGTGAAAGATGATAACACAGTTAAAAGAAAGACTTGATATGGAGGTGATAGGTGAAATAAACTAAGTTAGCTTAGGTAGTTGAAGCAAAGGGCAGAGGATGATTAGGTGAAAAGGTGGACCAAGATGAAGGTAGAGAGGACAAGGCCAAGAGGGTGGTGAAAGAAGACATACACAGAGGTCATGTCTGATTATATGAAAATAATAGACCTCACTAAAAACTATGTAGAAAACTATGCAGTATGAGGGAAACATTTTAGTAGGCATCTGGCTGAACTGTGTAAGCTTATAAAATGGCCATTAAACCAATCATGACAGTAACACACCCAAAATAGTATAAAATCATTTCATGCTATACTATGTAGAAAAGAATCCAACGACAGCTTGAGCTAATGTGTACGTGGGTAGATTCAGGCTGTGGTTACTAGGTTTATGTTGCACATTACACAAGACTTTCCTCCATTACCCGTATGGGTGTAGATTTAAGGATTTAGTCCAGGAATGTCTGCATTAAGTTTTTAGATTACTGCAGGTCTCAGATGATACATGAAGATGGAATTACTTTTCTAGACAGACTAGATTTCTTAGATTGTACAGTATGTACATGCAACTAATGTGAGTAAAGATTGAAATAAATTTACACATGGAACTTCAAAAAACTAATTGGCAACTATATGATTTCAAGTGTAAAAAAAAACAAAACACCAAGAACACCAAGAAGAGATGCTGAAACAGAGATGAACATTAAAAACTGCCAAGTCATCTTTTCTATTCAGGTAAAACACTCACAGTCCACAGCAATTAGCAGACAAAGACTGCTATCATATTTGGGACATAACTTGCACAACATTAGTATAATAGGTAAGGATTTTCTTAACAACAACAACAAAAGAATCAGAAAGAGCTAAACATAGAACGCTTGGCACCCTTTTTTCGCTTATTTTTGCATTGCGTATGTACAGATCAGGTGCCTTGGGATGCTGTACTATGAACAGTTTGTAAATTGCGGTAAAAGAATAATTCTCAATAAACTGATGTCCCACTATGTGCACTGCAGTCTAATGTATAATGATTATCCAATATGATGTACATTACAACAAACTACTCTATAATATTGTACTATTCCACTCTTCTGGTATGCTACATCATATGCTACATTGATGTTTTTGAATTACAGGTCAATTTTCCATAGAGCAAAGTGCTCACGACTGAAAAAACAAATTTTTATACTGGGAATTTCGTTATTACAGAACTTGCACTTAAGACTGTCTTTCAGCATATACAGTTGACAAAGCTGACTGCAGAATGTTAAACCCGATCACAACACCATTTTTGTTTTTGCCAGCATCAGTGGCAGTAAGATGCCACCAGTGCCGGTTGAAACCTAAATGAAACTCTACGGTTTTCCTCTCATCGTAGATGGAGTCCAGCAGTCAGCATTATTACACATTGGACAGTTGGCAAGTTGGAAAACCCTTTAGTTACAAAAAACAGCAGCACTTGGTGTACATAACACAGATTTTGTTAAAAGAGAGTTCATTTTAAAGTAATTTGACCTGTACACAAAATGACAGGTCTGCTGCGATGACTCATCAGGAAAAGATGATATTAGCTCTTCTGAATTAAATGTTTGTAGGAAGAAAAATTGGTGAAGCAATTTGTGCTGTGTTTCGTCTTTGTACACAGCAAACTCACTAGTGTCAAATTAAGTGGTATAGTATTAAAGTACCTCTTAATAATGCATATATAGAAACACTGCCTTCATATATCTATTTTAAGTGTAAATAGGGACAGCCAGTCCTAAGACCAGCTTAGCAAAACTATGCCTTATGTCTAATATATTTAGACTGACAGTTATTAGACCATCTTCATGTCAACCAATTCCTCCTCCATGCACTATCTGCTGTGGTCTAATTACAGCACTGCGGTGCTGCCCCCAATTCTGCGAATATTCCACTTCATACGTTGATCTGTATGATGTAGTGCAGGCATAAAATGATTGTGTCATGTTTGTATTAGCACAGGGTTAATGATGTCACTGCACTCAGTGATAGTGACTCTTACATACCTCTTTATCCATGAGGGATTGTTTCTAGGTTCCCCAATGGATGCTCAAGTCCGTAATATAAAATGGTGGAGTATTTTCACATAACCTACGCACATCCTCCTGCATGCTTGAAATGATCTCTTGATTACTTATACCTAATACAATGTAAATGCTATGCAAATTGTTGCTTTACTGCATGTTTAGGAAATAGCAATTTCAGTACATGATAACCTTACCTAAATGTAAACCTGGTGCACTGGCCAGACCTCTGCAGGCTGATGGACAGGCTCAATTTAATTAGATTAAGAAGTCGTGCCTTTGTGTTCCAGAATATGTGTATGACTTTTAGGTTATGTTGACGAGCTGTAGTACTGCGGGAAGTGTAAAGATGTAAGCCGTCTCCTAAATTGGCAATTGGTAACACTCAGAAGCTGAAGTAGGATAGATGAATGAGAAAGAGTTTTCCTTTTATACAGGAGATGATTGCCGGATGATGGAGTTGATCGATCCACAGAATAGAGAAAGGGAACTATGAGTGAGCTAAGCTAGTCGCTTGAACAGCAGTGTGGTGGTTTGACAATTGGTTGCCACATAGAAGCTGTATATTTAATTCTATGAGCCATTTTACTCAACTCCTATGGTGGGCGGCTACATCAGGGTATGACTATAGATTACTTTGTTTGCATGGATTCAGCATAGTGTTAGGCACATGACAAGTTCAAGTCCTTTGTTTTAGAAATTTCTGGATTTTTTTTTTTATATTTTCAGTCTGAGGTTGGTTGAGTCTGAAGAATGCAGAACCAGCAGATACAGGTGTCCAACTGTATTTTTAAATTTGCAAGTATAAATTTTATTGCTGGTTACATAGTGTCTAATAATAATCTGAATGATGACAGGTTTTTCAAAAGGCAACAATTATGCAGCCTCCAATAAAGATTGTAAATAGTAAAGTTATAGGTGTGAACAGGACCTAGAAAAACTAAAGGCTTCTCAATTCCATTGTGCTGCGCAATTAAATAGACCAGAGGGAGAAAGTAAAAGTAATGATTTCATAATAGTAACACAGATAAATGGTCTGGATACTTGATCACTTCTCAGCCCCAATATCTGTCCATTTTCAAACCCACTTTTATCCCTCAATGGAAACCTCATCAGGAAGCAAAGATTATACAGAGTGCTGTCACATATTGTCTGTGGTGTTTGTTTTTCCTTCCCTCCACTTCACATTCACTGAAATTCTTCTTTTTTCCACAAGCTTCTTCCATTGTCTTTTAACAAAACACTGAATGTAAGGGGCTATTTACATTGATTTGGATATTCAAATATGCAAAATTCTGAGAGGAGTCGGGGTAGGGCTGTACGTGCGTTACATTTCACGTTCATTGGGGTTTATAAAGGGGAAGTGTGTGGAACTTGGCGTACACAGTTTTATGCATCCGGATTTTTTTGTGTATACACATTTCCAGTTTTGTACGTATGCAATGTTTTAGTGTGAATTCTATGCATGTCATTATACATGAGGCCCATAGTCTTTAGGCAGATGTGCTATTAGGAATATAAATTTCAAATGGCAATGCTGGATTTGAAAATGGCACTTTATAGAAGTGTGCTTTTGTAAATAAAAAGTCGCTCTTGTTGTGCTAGAAGGCTTTCTTTCATGCTTACCTTCTCTCTGTAAGTGCGTTGCGACTAAAATGGAGAATGAGTTGGTGCAGGGGATCAGGTTGCTTAGTAGTTTCCTCTTCTTCCTCCTCCTCAACCTTCTTCTGTGGTTTCTGCACAAATTCCAACAAGCATCAGCAAAGAAATAACAGCTGGTGAACAGAAACATTCGATATACTGTAGGTCATTATTTTTTCAATATATCAACCAAAGGCAAGCAAACAGAGAAAAATAAAACAAAAGTGACGCCTACAGTTCTGCTTATGAACGTTTCTTTTACTGTAAGTGACTGTATTCCTTGGTGCTTTAAATTAAAAATTTTCATTAAGAGTTAAGTGTATATAAAACAACGCTATCTCAAAGTAATACTTTTAACTGAAATAGAGGAATTCATATGTTTCGCCAAATAATCCTCTTAATTATTATTGTTTTTACAATACACCACAAGTACTTAAGAATTAGGGCTTCACAAGTCACTTCACATCAAAGCAATGGAGAGAATCCCAAGCACAAGCACAAAGCATGCCACAAACAAATGGCCACCTAGTGTGACGTAAATGTCAGCAAACATAGATTTCAGAACAGGATGCAAGAAATTTCAAACTTTGCAACATTAAAATAAAATTCATTAATCACTCACACTCACAAGTTACAATTATTTTAAAAAAATTGGATTTAATGTCAAAATTAGACATAAAACTAAAAATAATGACCATGCCCATCACATTTTCATAAACATTTTTTAAACAAAAAAGTGGAAATTCCACAAGACAGCCATACCAAACTGTTGTCTTCCAAATGGTTTTCAAAAAGGAAAAATTATACATGGTACATGTACATATTTTCATATATATTACTGTCATGACCTTCTTCCAGATTGGCTTGAGTGACTTCCTTACAAGACAAAGGTGTTCCAGTGTTAGAGGATCATCCAACAACTCCAATGCTCAATCAATCAATCAATCACAAGCACTTCACATCAGCACCATTACAATTTTATTGCAGCTACTGGCATTGTGGTGCTTTAGCAAAGGTACAGGAAATATTTTAATGTTTCTACATTTGCACTTAAATCATACAAGCAATAAACTGCCTAAGGTTCAACACAGTGACCTGAGAAATTTCTTAAGCAAGGATGGCTGGCTTTCCCTTAACACTAGAATCTCTGAAGCCTACGAAAAAACTCATAATCCCGGGCCACCTCAAATTCCTTCGCACCTCTCCGTTTGTTTTGCAAATGTGTCAATCAGCACAAGCAGCCTGCTATCCTATCTCCCCCACCGACAGAGCTGAGTCCATTGCAAAATTCTCAGAACTCAAATCTCCTTATCTGGTAGTGAGGTGCCAGATATAAAAACTTGCATTTAATTTGAGTCTGTAACACCCAGTGTAAATTTTGGCTACTGATAAAAGTTAGCTGCTTGTTTTTATATTATTCAGTTTTATTCTGTCAGTGACATTCACGTGGTACAACGAACTTGCCTCTCCCTCTCTAAAATGATGGCATTTATCTCCATTCTTTTCACAAGAGCAGCAATGACCACAGTTGCTGCCATGTTTGATGCCTGCTCAGAACTATTTGTTGTATCAGAAATCAAAGATACGATGTCCCGTGACTGCTATCAGACTACATTGCAGCATTTGCATTTTGCAGCAAATCTGTTGATTTTCACACGTTCTGCACGGGTGTCTTTGTTGTCAATCTCAGACAACTGGCAACGTTTTGTTGAGAACTGTATTTTGAGTTACAACCCAGGGCAATGACATTCCAAGTCTGTGGTCATAAAGCTTATGGAGCTGTTTCTGGACAAAGGCAGAGCCAACAGCTTCTTCACAGCACTTTCTTTGGCTAATAGACTGCTGTACTGCAAAGTAAAATGGGACTTCCACATGCAGCTATAGTCACTTTAGTACACGAGCAACTCTCCATGCTAGTGTTTAGATCTGGCAGTGCCGTGCTGACTGTGTATGTGCCCAAAAAGAAGAAGCCATTGATTTCAGTCTGTAACACCCAGTGTAAAGTTTTGCTACTTGTAAAAGATATCGCTAAAGGGATATAAGCAGACACATAAATGCTGGTGAATCATGTCTTCTTGGTATCTTGTTGTCACTTTTAAATCATTCAGTTTTATTCTTGAATAAAAGCACACTTGTTTCATTATACCTTTGCAAAAGTGTTTATTTTATATTTCAGTAACCACTTGAATGAGATCGAATCTGTCTCTGCCTCTTTTGTGCACGCACACACACATTCATACATGAAAACGTCACTATTTGAAAACGCTACCACACATGTTTTTTTTTCGATCATGCCTGTACTCCGCATTATGGTGCACGATACTGAAAATGCAGTAAAGACAAGATCAAAAATTACAGTAATACTATTGTAACAATAATAGCAGCTCATTACTCAAAATCCAGAGTGCCTGGCCTCGAATCCGGAACCTTTGGGTTATAAGGCAGCAGTTCTTACCTCTGCACCATTAAAGAATACACATCAACTGCCTGTCAATTGACATTTGAGCTTGGATTTTTAACTCATTGACAGAAACATGAAAATCATGATTTTTTTTTCTTTGGTTATATTCTTGAATAAAAGCACACGTTTATTTGATATCTGGACTAAAGTCACACATTATACACTTCATGTTATTATTAGTATAACATGGAAAAAAATTCTGTTTTAGCTATGTGTTCAGCAGATCCTGTCATCCTATACTTACACAGATCGTTGTAGACGCGGAACACACATGAAATGTATGTATTCCAAATAACAAAATATTATAATTTCCCTATACAACTCCAGGTACATCACTCCCAGATAAAGAGACCTGAGCTCTGAGAAGTTTGCGACAGATTCAGCTATGTCGGTGGGGGGATGGGATACCAGGCTGCTTGCTGCTTGTGCTGATCGACACATTTGCAAAACAAAAGACACAAATGGAGAGGTGTGAAGGAATTTAAGGTGGCCCGTGATTACAAGTTTTTTTGTAGGCTTCAGGGATTGTAGTGTTAAACAGTGCAACATAGATAATGCAGCTTGAGGGCCCTTCCCAGCAGACCCAAAACCCACATTAAAGTTAAGGAGGCCAAATAAATATGTATAAAAGAAAGGGATAATGATAAACAAGAGGGTATATAATTTGTGGGATAAGCGTACAAAAATGATATTGATAAAATAGTAATTGTCTAATTGAAAATGGCCTTGATAGGTTCATAAAACTATGGAAAGATGCTAAATGCTAATTTAGCATTCTGTTTGATTTAAAGGTCTTCACTTGTGATGATCAACTTCGTACTCTTAGTTCAGTAATACTTGTTCTTGTGTCAGAGCCTTACATGGTGTCCATTTAGCAGTTTTGAACTTCAACTTTTTGAAGTGTACAGCTCCCCTTCTCTGCTGTTTGCTGTGGTTTATAGACCTCCTGTAATTAATGATACTTTCATTTCTGAATTCTCTGATCTCCTGCCTGATATCACCCTCTCTCATGACAAAGTATTTATTGTTGGTGATTTCAACATTCACATTTGTTGTCAATCGAAACCTTTGGTCAATGACTTTTTATCACTATTGAACTCATTTGATTTTATACAGCATATTAATACGCCAACTCACTCTCTCGGTCACACCCTTGATCTCGTTCTTACTCGTGAAATTTCAGTGAATAATATTGATTTATGTGATGTTTCTTTTACTGATCACTTTTCTGTAATGATGGATCTGAATATTACTGTTGATGTCCCGACTAATGGCTGTCCCCCACGCTGCTCCCGCTTTTTAAATTCCTCTATTATATCTGATTTTAAAACCATTTTCTCTAGATAGATAGATAGATAGATAGATAGATAGATAGATAGATAGATAGATAGATAGATAGATAGATAGATAGATACTTTATTAATCCCAATGGGAAATTCACAATTCACAAATTCTAGTCTTTATGTGCACGACCAAAATAATGGTATCGATGATTCTGTCGTAAAATTTAATTCTTCCTGTAAAACGGTTTTAGACTCAATTGCTCCGCCCAAGATACACAGTAATAAGGGCAAACATGCTCCCTGGCTAAATGAAAATACACGATCACTGCGCCGCACCAGTCAAACTGCTGAACGGCGTTGGAAAAAAGATGGACTGATTGTCTCTAAACAGATTTTTAGGACTTCTCTTTTCAATTTCCAGGCTGAAGTTAAGAAAACGAAACAAGACTTCTTTGCCGATTTAGTATCCCGTCATTCAAAGAATCCTAGGGTCTTATTTAATTCAATTAATGCGGCCATTCACCCTCACTCTGTGATGGGATTAAATACCATTGTTCATTCATGTGACCAGTTTCTATCATTCTTTGTCAGCAAAATTGATACTATCTGCTGTGGCATTGTTCAAACTGAATATAAACTTCCTACTGTTAATCATGACATTGTCTTAGAATCCTTTGATCTAGTCTCACTTTCACAGCTAAAAAGAACTATTGACACCCTTAAACCAGCTTCCAGCCCCCTCGATATAGTACCACCACGCCTTTTAGTAGAAGCCTTTGATGTGCTGGGCCCATCCTTACTATCCATCCATCCATCCATTGTCTCCCGCTTATCCGAGGTCGGGTCGCGGGGGCAGCAGCTTGAGCAGAGATGCCCAGACTTCCCTCTCCCCGGCCACTTCTTCTAGCTCTTCCGGGAGAATCCCAAGGCGTTCCCAGGCCAGTCGAGAGACATAGTCCCTCCAACGTGTCCTGGGTCTTCCCCGGGGCCTCCTCCCGGTTAGACGTGCCCGGAACACCTCACCAGGGAGGCGTCCAGGAGGTATCCTGATCAGATGCCCGAGCCACCTCATCTGACTCCTCTCGATGCGGAGGAGCAGCGGCTCTACTCTGAGCCCCTCCCGGATGACTAAGCTTATCACCCTATCTTTAAGGGAAAGCCCAGACACCCTGCGGAGGAAACTCATTTCAGCCGCTTGTATTCGCGATCTCGTTCTTTCGGTCACTACCCATAGTTCATGACCATAGGTGAGGGTAGGAACATAGATCGACCGGTAAATTGAGAGCTTCGCCTTGCGGCTCAGCTCCTTTTTCATCACGACAGACCGATGCAGAGCCCGCATTACTGCGGATGCCGCACCGATCCGCCTGTCGATCTCACACTCCATTCTTCCCTCACTCGTGAACAAGACCCCGAGATACTTGAACTCCTCCACTTGGGGCAGGATCTCGCTACCAACCCTGAGAGGGCACTCCTCCCTTTTCCGGCTGAGGACCATGGTCTCGGATTTGGAGGTGCTGATTCTCATCTCAGCCGCTTCACACTCGGCTGCGAACCGATCCAGAGAGAGCTGAAGATCATGGCCTGATGAAGCAAACAGGACAACATCATCTGCAAAAAGCAGTGACCCAATCCTGAGCCCACCAAACCGGACCCCCTCAACGCCCTGGCTGCGCCTAGAAATTCTGTCCATAAAAGTTATGAACAGAATCGGTGACAAAGGGCAGCCCTGGCGGAGTCCAACTCTCACTGGAAATGGGTTCGACTTACTGCCGGCAATGCGGACCAGGCTCTGGCACCGATCGTACAGGGACTGAACAGCCCTTATCAGGGGGGCCGGTACCCCATACTCTCGGAGTACCCCTCACAGGATTCCCCGAGGGACACGGTCGAATGCCTTTTCCAAGTCCACAAAACACATGTAGACTGGTTGGGCAAACTCCCATGCACCCTCCAGGACCCTGCTAAGGGTATAGAGCTGGTCCACTGTTCCGCGACCAGGACGAAAACCACACTGTTCCTCCTGAATCCGAGGCTCGACTATCCGACGGACCCTCCTCTCCAGGACCCCCGAATAGACTTTTCCAGGGAGGCTGAGGAGTGTGATCCCTCTGTAGTTGGAACACACCCTCCGATCCCCCTTCTTAAAGAGGGGGACTACCACCCCGGTCTGCCAATCCAGAGGCACTGTCCCTGATGTCCATGCGATGTTGCAGAGGCGTGTCAACCAAGACAGTCCTACAACATCCAGAGCCTTGAGGAACTCCGGGCGTATCTCATCCACCCCCGGGGCCCTGCCACCAAGGAGTTTTTTGACCACCTCGGTGACCTCAGTCCCAGAGATGGGGGAGCCCACCTCTGAGTCCCCAGGCTCTGCTTCCTCATTGGAAGGCATGTTAATGGGATTGAGGAGGTCTTCGAAGTACTCCCCCCACCGACCCACAACGTCCCGAGTCGAGGTCAGCAGCGCACCATCCCCACCATATACAGTGTTGACACTGCACTGCTTCCCCTTCCTGAGACGCCGGATGGTGGACCAGAATCTCTTCGAAGCCGTCCGAAAGTCGTTCTCCATGGCCTCCCCAAACTCCTCCCACGCCCGAGTTTTTGCCTCAGCAACCACCAAAGCCGCATTCCGCTTGGCCTACCGGTACCTATCAGCTGCCTCCAGGGTCCCACAGGACAAAAGGGTCCTATAGGACTCCTTCTTCAGCTTGACGGCATCCTTCACCGCCGGTGTCCACCAACGGGTTTGGGGATTGCCGCCACGACAGGCACCGACCACCTTACGGCCACAGCTCCGGTCAGCTGCCTCAACAATAGAGGCACGGAACATGGCCCATTCGGACTCAATGTCCCCCACCTCCCTCGGGATGTGGTCGAAGTTCTGCCGGAGGTGGGAGTTGAAGCTACTTCTGACAGGGGGCTCTGCCAGACGTTCCCAGCAGACCCTCACAACACGTTTGGGCCTACCAGGCCTGACCGGCATCCTCCCCCACCATCGAAGCCAACTCACCACCAGGTGGTGATCAGTTGACAGCTCCGCCCCTCTCTTCACCCGAGTGTCCAAGACATGTGGCCGCAAGTCCGACGACACGACCACAAAGTCGATCATCGAACTGAGGCCTAGGGTGTCCTGGTGCCAAGTGCACATATGAACACCCCTGTGCTTGAACATGGTGTTCGTTATGGACAATCCGTGACGAGCACAGAAGTCCAATAACAAAACACCGCTCGGGTTCAGATCGGGGGGGCCATTCCTCCCAATCACGCCCTTCCAGGTCTCACTGTCATTGCCCACGTGAGCATTGAAGTCTCCCAGCAGAATGAGGGAGTCCCCAGAAGGTATGCCCTCTAGCACCCCATCCAGGGACTCCAAAAAGGGTGGGTACTCTGAACTGCTGTTCGGTGCATACGCACAAACAACAGTTAGGACCCGTCCCCCCACCCGAAGGCGAAGGGAGGCTACCCTCTCGTCCACCGGGGTAAACCCCAATGTACAGGCTCCAAGTCGGGGGGCAATAAGTATACCCACACCCGCTCGGCGCCTCTCACCGGGGGCAACTCCAGAGTGGTAGAGAGTCCAGCCCCTCTCAAGGAGATTGGTTCCAGAGTCCAAGCTGTGCGTCGAGGTGAGTCCGACTATATCTAGCCGGAACCTCTCAACTTCGCGCACTAGCTCAGGCTCCTTCCCCTTCAGAGAGGTGACATTCCACGTCCCAAGAGCCTGCTTCTGTAGCCGAGGATTGGACCGCCAAGGTCCCCGCCTTCGGCCACCACCCAACTCACACTGCACCCGACCTCCTTGGCCCCTCCCATAGGTGGTGAGCCCATGGGAAGGGGGACCCACGTTGCCTCTTCGGGCTGTGCCCGGCCGAACCCCATGGGTGCAGGCCCGGCCACCAGGCGCTCGCCATCGAGCCCCACCTCCAGGCCTGGCTCCAGAGT
Organism: Erpetoichthys calabaricus; assembly: GCF_900747795.2. NCBI lineage: Eukaryota > Metazoa > Chordata > Cladistia > Polypteriformes > Polypteridae > Erpetoichthys > Erpetoichthys calabaricus. Next base: position 34,307,220 of record NC_041409.2, on the reverse strand, counting down.
GGGGCCCCGGTGACCCGCGTCCGGGCAAGGGAAAACGCCGTCCAAAATTGTTTTCCATCATAGGAGGTTTTGTTTAACCGCTCTTTGTCTCATCCCTCACCTAGGACCAGTTTGCCCTGGGTGGCCCTACCAGGGGCATAAAGCCCCGGACAACAGAGCTCCTAGGATCATTGGGACACGCAAACCCCTCCACCACGATAAGGTGGCGGTTAAAGGAGGGGCCCATCCTTACTAGCCATTATAAATGATTCTATTAGTTCGGGGGTTGTGCCCTCATTTTTTAAACATGCTGCAGTCCGTCCCCGTCTAAAAAAGGCAGAAATAGATCCTGGAGTTTTAGCCAATTTTCGTCCAATTTCCCAACTGCCATTTCTGGCTAAAATTCTAGAAAGAATTATTTATAATCAATTGGTCGATCACCTTAACTCCAATATTTATATTTATTTGAGATCTACCAATCTGGCTTTAGGCGTTATCATAGTGTTGAAACGGCACTCCTGAAAGTGTTCAACGACATCTCTCTTATTACTGATGCGGCAGTCCTTCTCTTCCTTGACCTGTCCGCTGCCTTTGACACTATTGACCATGAAATATTGCTGATGCGGCTTGAACATCTTGTTGGGCTTAAAGGGGCTGCTCTTAACTGGTTCAGGTCATATTTATCTGGTAGACACTTTTCAGTGACTTTTAATTCCTTTTCTTCATCTACTGCTCCTCTTAAATATGGTGTTCCTCAGGAATCCATTTTGGGTCCTATTTTATTCTCTACATACCTTCACCCTATTGGAGTGATTTTTAGGAAATTTAACATTTCTTTTCACTGCAATGCTGATGATACTCAGGTTTATATTCCTGTCTGCAACTCTGCAACAAATCAACTCCACAACTGTCTGTCTGAACTAAGATCCTGGATGGCTAATAATTTTCTTGATCTAAATGAAAATAAAACAGAGGTGCTTATAGTGGGTCCATCAGCTAAAGCCCAAATTGGTCTTGGACTTCTCGGCTCTTCCTCTGTCTTTTCCAAACCTCAAGACCGCAATCTTGATGTTACCTTTGATAGTAACCTCTCTTTTGAGAAACAAGTAAATCTGTAGTCAAGAGTTGCTTTTTCCAACTTCGTCTATTAGGTAAGATCAAGCCTTTTTTTATCTTCTAGGGATCTTGAGAAAGCTACTCATGTTTTTATTTTTTTCTCGCCTCGATTACTGCAACTCGCTGTATTCTGGGATTAACCAATCTCTGATACACAGGTTATAGTTGGTCCAAAATGCTGCCGCTCGCTTTCTGGTTGGGGCAAGAAAGTATGACTCTGTTTCTCCTATTTTAGCTTCTTTACACTGGCTGCCTGTCAGTTTTCGAATTGATTTTAAAATCTTGCTGCTAGATTTTAAATCTTTACATGGGCTTGCTCCTGCCTATTTATCTCAACTGTGTGTTTTACACCAGCCATCCAGAGTGCTTAGATCCTCTGATCAGTTGTCTCTTGTTGTCCCTCGTACCAAGTGTAAAACCAAGGGGGACAGGGCCTTTGCAGCTGCTGTGCCACATCTGTGGAACTCTTTATCTCATCATATAAAGGAGTCGTCTACAATTAAACTGTTCAAAACAAGATTAAAAACTCATTTCTATTCACTTGCATTCCATGACCTTCAATAATACTGATTAGTTTCCTCATCGTGATTATATAACATTACTTCTATTTATTATGTATTTCATTTTATGTTCATATATTTTATTTCTATTTATGTTTTATGTTAATTGTTCTGTTTTTCTTTTATTCTATTATTGCTATATAAATAAATTGACATTGACTTATTTTAGGGCGGCACGGTAGCGCTGCTGCTTTGCAGATCTCCCCATGTCTGCATGGGTTTCCTCCGGGCACTCCAGTTTCCTCCCACAGTCCAAAGACATGCAGGTTAGGTGGACTGGTGATTCTAAATTGGCCCTAGTGTGTGCTTGGTGTGTGGGTGTGTTTGTGTGTGTCCTGCGGTGGGTTGGCACCCTGCCCGGGATTGGTTCCTGCCTTGTGCCCTGTGTTGGCTGGGATTGGCTCCAGCAGACCCCCGTGACCCTGTGTTCTGATTCAGCGGGTTGGACAATGGATGGATTGACTTATTTTATGTCCCCCCAGACTAATGTTTACTTGATTATGTTGACCTCTTTTATAAGTAACTTTGGATGAAAGTGTTTGCTAAGCAAATACATGTAAATAAATCTAAATGCAGGCCTCTGAGACCATCTAAACAAAAGTGACTCTGTGACTCACAAGGTAGGAGGTCAGGGCCTGTTGCATACCTTGCTGTTCTTTTATTCATCCTCTGTTCACTCCATCTACTTTTCTCGCATTTCTGGACAGTCTTCTTCATGCTCTTACAAAACCTACCTCTTACAAAACCAAACTAGTTGGCTCTAAGCTCAACTAGTGAATGGTCAAGTAGGCTCTTTCAAATTTTTGGAGGATGTCCAGAGACAGGACAAGGTTAGAACTCCCCTTAGCAGACACAGATGTTCCTGCAATCTGTCTGTTAATGATTCAAGCAATCCCTCAACATCTGTCTATAAAAATGCAAGTCTGGGAGATAAGTATGAGATAACAGTATGGGGGACTTCAGGTATGCTTTCGCTTGTTCCAGACATGCAATAGCGCCCCAGACGCAGCTATCTCCAAGGTTATACACACAGTATTGGAGCAAGTTGCATCCTATTGATGGATAGTTCCACTGACAGAGTATGTCCCACCTGGGTATCTTATGGTCTGATGTCTGTCCTTCACAATGGTGGTGTTACTGTAATTATAATCACTGTCTATCCATCTTTTACAACATATTACCTGAAATCACCAGCATTTATATTTTATGGTTTTGAAAATATAAAGAGCAAATGTAGATATTATTTAGGAAAATAAACTTTAAAAAGGCATAAAAAACTGCAGGCTGTCAATATGTGTGACTTAACAATCTATGTTTGCAGACAATATAAACAGGATGCCAAGGACAAGACACAACATTTATATTTGGCTGTGCTGGATATTCTAATGGTCAACACTCCCAATGCTTCTGAAACCCACCAATTTGTACAACTGTTATTGCTAATTTTGCTGGGCCAGTCAAACAAAAAATTGTTTCTTGTTAGTTTTATGTAATGATCACATCACTAAATTTTAGTTCTGTGGTCCACCAACAGGTGTTTCAAAAGAGTGGGACAGACAAACAGAGGGACTGCTCAAACATTTTTAATAGCTTAAAAAACACTGAACATGTTTAATTTAACTACAATGTAAGCAGTATGGGGGTTGAGAAGAAAGCACCAAAGAGAAGTACCTGTACAGTTCACCCAGGAGTGAAGTCGGTAGAGCAGAAGGCCTTTCTAACTAGAAGGTAGTGTGTACTTGACCTGAAGTACGTGAACTATTACCTTAAGCAAGACACTCGTACAGAGTCAAGCATGATCAAACATTTTGTCTTATCAAAACAGTGTTGCATGCAGAAATAAAAAGAAGCACATGCAGAGGTTCACACAAACGTCAGCATGCTTAGAGAGTTTTTGAATGCCACACACTTGTTGCCCAGTTGTACCTCCAAGGAAATGGCCAGGTTAATGCAGGATGACATCATGAAAATCAGATCAACTTCTACCATAAATTGTTTTCTCCAGCTTTCATAAAGCACACATGCACATATCCTTATGAGTTGCTAATGGAACATTTCAAAGGGATATGAGAGGAGTGCAGCATGGGATGGATGGATATAACAGCCCATGTCAATGTTCTGACATGCTATTTTTCCCTGTTAAAAATATCTCACTGAAGATCAGATCAACAGAAAACAAATTCAGAACTACCAACACGTTTCAGTCTAATGTATCCTTGACTCTAGCTTTCATTGAGTTGCAAATACAGAATATCGCCTTGATCTACACAAGAACAATGTGCCACACAATAAATGTCATCTTTGACCTAAGGAAAGTGAAACATTTTTTTTATAAAGAATACAGAAAGGAGGAAAGAAAAATAGACTGTAGCCATCATAAACTAGAAAGACACAATAACTGAAAAATGAATGTACTAGTATTTCATTCAAATAAACACCAAATTGTAAACTATGGAAGATTACTCATGCCAAAATGAAATGCAATCCAACATGTTAACCACATTTAAAAGTAATGCATAGGTACATGGTGCATCTAATTTTGGAACTGTTTTGTCATGTCATAATTAAAAACACATCAATCAAATGAACAATTTTTGGGTCAGCTTAAAAAGCAACAGAGCATCCTATTCATTGTTTGAGATCGCATGTCACAACTGAAAGCAAAGCATTTCGTTTAGTGGTTTCTCTGAGTATACTGCATTTTGATTCAAAAGCACACATTAATCATGCCAAAACTGAATGTAATCAAATGACCAATCCGCATCGAAAGTTGAGGGAAAAGGCATCTAAACATCTGGGGTAACAGGGAATTGATAAAGCTGTCATCTCATTCAGCAGGTGGAAGCCAGCAAAGTAAATCACGATTTTACTCTCTTCCATATAGAAAGAAGGGGAAAAAATTCTGGTTATCACAGAGGGTATAAATAAAAAGAAACGAGGAAACCAAGCTCGATGATGCTAACAAATGTTTCACTATATTCAGTAATTAGTTAGAACTGCTAACAACCCACACTTTGAAACTGTAACCGCACTGCTTAAATTAACATGTATAAAAAAAAGAAGAGTACACTTTTTCAGTGGCCCCTAAAACATACTGTTTACTCCATAGTCCACATTGTCAAAACCTGCATTCATAGACAGAATACAGAAATGTTGAGAAGTAGAACGTCTCGTAACTTAACTGTTGATGCCCCTTGCCCACTTTTGATTATTCAGTTTTGGCATGATTAATGTGTGGTCCTGAATTGAAATGAAATACACTTGGAGAAGCCATTAAGTAAGATTCAATACATTTGTGTTCCTTTTAGTTATGACATGTGATTCTTGGATATGAATTAAAACATAATATTCTTTTATATTGCATTTTAAACTGATAAGAAAATGGTGTGCCACAGGGAAAAGCAATCGATCATTTGGTTGATACGTTTTTAAATATGATAAGATAAAACGGTGTCAGCATTAAAAAGCCCACTTACATACGTATTGCATTTCAATGTAGTTAAAATGTTAATAAATTAATCTACTGATTTCCTAGTATTCCCTCTAGTTAATGAAGGCAGGAGGATAGATGAATGAATATTAGAGGGTAGGTACAAATTAGTACTCGATAACCTAATTATGTTTTCGTCTTGCTGAAATTTTCCAAAACACTGACAAGCTAACAATGTTTCTCTACCAAAATCTCATGTACTCCATACAAAATCAAACAGATTACCAAATTCTTATTTTTGCAAGTTTAAGGTCTAAGGTAGGATATTCCCAATGACACCTAAAACACACACAAACTGGGGGGATTTGTGGTCATTTTTGTAAACAGAGGGCGCCACAACCCAGGTGTCAAAATAGTTTCCTAAACACCTTGCTGATCTATCAATGACTACTAGGTTTTGCCCTGTAGTTCTCCATTTTCTGGAAGATCCCTTCTGAAACTACAACCTTAAGTGGGGTAACCAACCAAACAATTTAAATAATCATTTTGGTGTTATAAACAGTACTGGCTATATTGTTAAAAAATCAAAACTATATGTTCAATTAGTTGATCACTCTCCTAACGTTATATTTCCAAATCAGGGTCACAAAGAGTTGAAGCCCATTCTGTCACTGCTGGGTGAAACACAAAAGCCAACTCTGAACAGTGCAGTGTATCAGTTCACATAGAAACCCACTCACTTATACAAATGCCAAAGTACAGGTGACAATTTACCTAACCTGCATATCTTTAGGAGATATGAAAACTGGCATACTCAAAGCAAAATCTACACAGACATAGGCAGAATGTGCAAATGTCTCTTTGAAATGTGACGCAGCAGAGCTAAACACTAGGCCAGAGCCAGTGAATCCATTAGTCGACACAGGCGGCTGCATAGGGCGCAGTCATCTGAGGGGTGCAATTTATGAAAGTTAAAGGTGTGCAGTCCAGACACTAAGGGGAACCCATCCCGCCCTCAGTCATTGAGCTCTGATAATACTGAGTAGGCACTGTTACTCACGGGATGCCTTTCACGAAAGTAAAATGGCATATGCTTCACACCAAGGGGTGCACGCTCCTTAATGACTGTGGTATAATAGCAAAGGGCACTACTGAAGGGGTGAGTACTCCAGGCGCCAAGGGGGACCCAACCAAAAGGTCATCAAAGTCTAATAATACTGACTTCCTGCTATGAACAATGAAAGGCGACTTCCATCCGCCCCATTAAGGGCTCCAAATGGGCTTCAACTGGCATTGCACTAGAATATCTTGCTTATATTTTATCACATTGTGGCACACACATTAATTAACATTAACACTCACACAGGGCATACCTTTACAGGTGTGAGAGTGAAAACTTGGGTCCCTAGAGAAAGACGCACACAGACATAGAAAGAATGTGCGGTCCTAACAAGGATGGTGGCCAGGCCCAGTTTTAGAACACCATCTCCTAGAACTTTGAGGAAGCAGTGCTGATTCACAAAAACAATGGCCAGGCATGGTAAGCAAATAAGTTACATTTACAGAACTATTACATTTGTAATGGACGCACAGTGGACCAAAGCAAAGAGGTGATCTTTGTAGAGTCATATCTAAACTAAGCATATTTTTATACATTATGGATAACTTACCTACCTGTGAAATTTCGGCACCATTTGTGAAACATTTGGAGGTCACTCCATTTTTTATTTGTGTTATTACTACGTATGCATGGGATTCTTAATTGCCTATGTGATTAGTAAACAATATTAAAAAAAAGAAAACTGAGAACATTCTATTACTATACATTCCATTACTGATGACCTGTTTGAGGACCTAGTGATGTGAAAACTGCGACATGAAATGCTTGACTTTTTACTAAGTACTCTTGAAGTCCAGCATCCAAGGGACGATTATCAGGAACTTCTATGTTAGTCTATCGTTTCTTGGTATACACAAAGGCTGTGAATCATTTCGAGCTCCAGGTCCAACATATCACACCAGGTGGAGGAAGAAAGGTATTTATGGGTTGAAAGAATTCCTTTATAAGGCTCAGTTCAGGATGACTGCATGTGAATCCAAGGTCATCACAGATTTTGCTCAATGACATTGAATTGTTATCAGTACTTACTTAAATCAGGTTATTGCTAGTATGCAACATTTTCAAGGCACCTCTGTTTTTTTTTGCCCGAATATTTTACAGCCTTTGCCCTTTTTGATTCTCAGCAGAATCAAAGGAAATGATGGTGTAAAGCCTGCAGCAGCCACAGTTACCAAACACTCCTAGACGTCTTAAGTGGACAAATGAATCTGAGCAGCTTAAGTTGGAGGATCTGGTAACAGAAAGAAAAACATCCTTCTTTGATGCCGTTACGGAAAAAGGCAAAGAAAGTTCTCAGTGGTTTCTCAAGAAACCACCAGAACTGTGTAAAGATGATTCAATCTTCAACTACTTTTGTGAACTGTCAGCATGTTTGATGCTTGTGAACAATGCAGGTAAAAAAGGAATAAGTCTCATCAAAATGTACAAACAACGAGGAACAGAAAGAGTTTACTCTTTGACTGGTCGCAAACCATTGCAAGAATTTTCCACCTTCATCAAAGACAATGCTAATGTTGTAGACCGGCAAGTGTGGAACAGTTGTTTACTGTTCATTTCAGGGGACAAAAAACTGCCAAATGAAGTGACCTCAAAATGTTTTTTATTTTCATTAAAATTTTGTGCATTTGTTATAATTCTAATAAAAAATAAAACTTAGGTTTCTTATTTTGGACCACCCTAATGTACAGTGATACTTACAGTTCTTCATTATACAACATGGCTTTGGATTACCTTCCCAACTACCCAACCCGGTTTATAGGCTCTCTGAAAAATGATTTCAATAAACATGAATCAATCTTTTTCTGTTCTTGTCTTTTTCTTTTAATTTTAAAGGTTTGTCTTTGGCAAGTAACTAACATAAGACTGGAGTTATACACTTTATGATATGCCTTAGATTACCTGCATGTATTTTTCTCCTGATGCATTTTGGGGCTGTCAGATGAGCCCATTCACCTTCCAAAACTCATCCAGCCAGAATGTGTGACCCAACACAATAGAACATGAACAATTTGCTGGTAGCTCCATCCAGCCCATTCCATATCTAAGAGCCAGGTTTTTTTGGCGTCAACTCAATGAGAAGAAGAATTAAAACCCCATGCATTCCACTTCCAATCCAATGGAACAATAACCCTCTATATAGAGACCGAAATCAACAAGGCACTTTCAAGTCTTTGTGGAGTTCACACTCAAGCAAACAGTAAAAAAACTTTTTAAAAGACATCACAAAACATATAGACAATGGGAGTAAGGCTCTGCAGAAAGATTGGAATTAAGTCCAGAATTAAGCAGAACCCCTTACACATCTGCAAGATCACCCTTACATCAAGTCGACGGGTTGGCAGTAATTGTGCTTGCAAAGCGTACAGCAGCTGGTGCTGCGGTCTGCAGCAAAGCACAGAGAGGCCAGGACTGTACTGTACTTACTGCCAGATCCTGAACTAGGCTCTCCTCAAATGAGTACTCCTCTGTCTCTATCCAAAACCTCTGATAACCACAGAGGAAGAGGTTAATAGAGCGATGCCTGGGGGGGTAAGAGCAAGATTAGGAAGGGTTAGTGGGAGGAGAGAAGGAAGACAGCATAGACACTGGGGCGGCGCTCAAGCAGTTAATGACTTAGTGTGGACTGATTGGTCAAGTCTTGGCTTCTTTTGTGCACAAACTCCTCAGTAGTTGTCCAAGAGCTTTGATCAGAAGGGTACTATACAAAGAAATACTAACTGATTTCAATCAACATAAAGTTTGCTTTCTTAATTTTTACTCTGTAGTAATATATTCTACTAGCCAACAGCCTGCTCCGATATGCTACAGCTCCATTCCTGTTCTCATTGAGGTGAGACCACCATGGTCTGTGTTTGCTAGTCACTGATTACGCAGGCAAAATTCCCTTTCTAGGTTGTCACTTATTAAGAGTATGAGGTTGGCGAAGCACATTTAATGTGAATACTAGCAAGCCCCAAGAAAGCAATGGGTTTGTGATAAAGACAAGTAACTTTAACAAATATTGATAAAGTGGAAAAATATATTCATTTTAACCAGTATGTTATGTTACCAAATGTTACCAGTATGTTACCAAATTTTGCAATGACAATCAAGACTGTAAACTGAAAGCCAGGCCTGCTTCGCGGAGAGATCTAGTCAAGAAATGATGGTCACTTACTCAGTAATGTTACTATGGTCTATTATCTTGATGGTATAGAAACAATTTTTTTTTATCATTATTCACATGATACTACACTTTAATAAGTTATAAATAAAGTGATGTTGCTTTCTGCATTTACACTGTAATATTCACCTTAATAAAAAAAAGTGTCTAATGTGTGTGTCTGTGTATCCGGCTGGTTGCCATGTTTCTGTTATATGCCATTTGATATAGAATTCATAAAAGCAGTGCTAATGTTTTGATACACCATCTGTTGGAATGAAAAATACAATGCATTTTATTACTACATGCACTACAAAATACATTCGAACAGAGGGTTGATTGCAAATATTAACACTGAATTTGTCCAACAGAGACTAACTGATGGACAGGAATCAGCTTATACATCTTAATAAAAGGACAAGTGTCTGTGTGTGTGTGTCTGTATATCTGTACTGTTACTATATCTCAGACTGTTAGACACCATTTGGTATGGGATTCATTAAGCCAGTTTTAATGTTTGTGATGTGCCATCTGTTGGAATGAAAAAATCAATGCATTTTATTATTACATGCATTGCAAAATAGATTCTAATAGATGGTGCACTTCAAACGTTAATGCTGAGTCCTAATTTCGTCTGCTTTACAGTACAATAATGATGGCTTCTTGTCATTCTCTCTATGCTTTTCTTTTATACATATGTGGTGTATATATGTATAAAGAGACAGAGGACCCAGTGTGAATGGGGGTTACAACAGCTGGTTCACAATACAAAACATAAGTCAGTTCATATGATGCCCTAGTAGAAAGTGCACTGGGCTAGCATTAGCAGAAGCCGCTAGCCCCTGCAAAGGGCCATGAAGAGCTTAGTGGGGACACTCATACATGTTGCCACAGTGGCTGCAGGTTTTCACTTCAAACAATTTCCTAATTAGAACCCATTTATTTCCCACCAAAGGAAATATGTTTTTTTTTACTTCATTTTAGTTAATTCACTTGTTATGATTCAGAACCTTTAATTGCCTATTTTAATTTTAAACACCTGCATTTAAGTTTTAATTAGATCCTGTGTCCTTAACAAGCCACCAGTTAGTAATGAAATGCAAATAACAAAGATAAAAGTGCCTGAACATGATGGCAATTAAAATCAAACAAATCCTAAAACAGATTCCAAAAGCAAGGTCAAAATACAAAGTAAAGTCGTAAAATCAGAGATCCAAATAATTCATAAAAATCACAATAAACACAAGTAATCTCACCACTCCTAAGCATATTCGAAATGAACTTCCAGGAACAGTGGGAGGCTCTCTGGATGTATAAGGTGGAGGGCAGTTCCTGGCTGTTACAGACATGTGGCCCTGCCTCTTGAGGGTCCATTCACAAAACAAACAGAGCATAACAAAGGAAGCTCACACACAAAATCGAAAGCAAAGAATGATCCTCATAATCAAAGAAAAAGTACAGTTAACATAATCAAAATAAATTAAAGAATCACAAATGAACAAAAGAGGCACAAAACATGAATTTCAACCCCAGCTGCCATGTTTTAGCTAGGGTTCTGGGTTTCAAAATCATGTTTTGTGTCTCTTTTGTTCATCTTTGATTTATGTCATGTAAATAATTCTTTACTTTTGGTTTTGTCTATTTGTATCAGCTGCCTTTGCTATTTTCTGTTTGTTTTGTGAGTGGTCCCCCTAGAGGTGGGGCCACCTGCTAATCACCACCAGGAACTGTCCTCCACTCTGTAAATCTGAAGGTTTTCTCCAGTTCCTGGTGGTTCATTTTGAATGTGCCTAGGAGTTGGAGAGTTTATTTGTGTTTCCTTGGTTTATTGTATTTCTGAATTTTTAAACATATTACTTGGCTTTTGACTATGTTTCTGGATTACTGCTTTGGGACCTTGTTTATACTGGATTGATTTAGTGTTTTTGGGCAATTCATTTACTTCTTGTGCTGCATGGAGATTCACTGTTATTGAAGAACAGTTTGCGAAAATAAACTTTTTATTTCATAAAAATTCAGTACTTGCCCTTATCACTAGCCAGGGTTTTATTGAGATATCCCCCTCTAATGGGCATTTCTGGAAGTGCTGTTGGAACATGTTGGGATATATGTGCTTTGGGACTCCAAGTTCACAACAGCAGCCAGGGGAAGAACCCTGCTTTAGACCTGACAATGAGAAAGAAAAGGACAGGACTGAGAAATACAAGTCCATTCTGGTCCACAAAATATTTGTGAACATATGGATAATGTTCTCAGAAAAGAAATTCTACAATGTAATTAAAAATTGTCTTGGATGAATACATAGCACTAACAGCCATACAGTAAAATACCAAGCCTCATTATCAGCAAGTATTGCATTCTAATTAGGAAACTGGAAACCTGCAGTTACTGTGGCCCTCTAGGACTGTGAGTGAAGATCCATGGCTTATAGGAAATGATGTCATCAAAGTCAAGAAAGTTATGCTTCCCAGACAGAGCAAGAACATATACTGCTGTGGTTAAAGAGGGTGAGCAGTCTAAAACCTAACACTGTTGGCCTTCTGTTAAGTAGGGGTTTTAGCCCATTTTGTACTTTAGATGTTACAGGTGCCCCAAAAGTGTTAAAAAGTAGAGCAGAAGTGTTAAGGAAGATCAGTAGGGGGCAGACACATGTCTGTACTCCCTCACTCCAGTAAAGGTCAACAGGGACCACTCATATCAGATACATTGCTCCCCACTGCACTTCACTATGAAGAGGTGACCTAGGGTAGTACAGCCCCTAAAATGGGTGTTGAGGTTCAAAACAGCAGGGACAACTTGGACTACTAGAGCAAGTACTAGGTGAATGTCTCAGGAGGTCTGTAGCCAGTCCTGACCCTTAAGTAATTAGGCAAATCAACCCAGAAGCAGATTTTGGCAAGAAGATACAAGTCTTCCAGACAGAACCCAAGTGCAGAGAGAGTTGGGAAGAAGATTTTGGCAAGCATTTGAGTGACAGGAGGAAGACAGTCCAAGGTGAAGAGTGGAAAGGAAGGAGTGAGCAGGAGGGGAAGGAGCTGTAAGATACTAGCAGGCAGGCAAGAAGTGGGGCTGTGAGTTTTAAGGTGTTTTTGTATTATTTGTGTGTACCCAATAACAAAGGTCCTCTTTCAGAGTTATTTTGGTCAAGGCTCATGACTTTCTGCTATTATACTCCATATATATATATATATACACATAAGTGTTTCAAAAAAAGCTAATGGGGCTCCTTCATATATATGGCAATACACCTTTATGCTGCCTCATTGGGTCTGCTCTCTTAAGGTTGTTGAATACTCCTGCAGTGAGCCTATGCCATAGCTATTGCATAGCTGGACGCATACCTTTTCAAAATGTGACTACACGTAGCGTCAACACAGACCCCTACAACTCTGATTGGCCCATACGGTAAATACTTATTTCCTGAAATGTGTTTTCGTTGCCTTCTGCTATTCTGAAGTAAAAATGGAGCAGATTGAGGAAAGACTTGTCAAAAAAGTTACAAAATACAGTTGTGTAATACCTCATCACAATAATACAAAGATAATGAGATTTCTTGCATATAGAATGTAAACAGGAAATGGATTCACTTTACTTGTGTGCTACAAACACAACCTACTTGGTACTACTAATGGCATATGCACATAGCTATGGCGTAGGCTCAACGCACAAGTATAAATTAGCTTTTATCTATAGCAAAGTCAGAAGATTTTTTTTCTTCTTATTTGTAATTTCTCTGTGTGTTGCTGCTGTTTGTTATACGATTTATTGAGCTTGTGTACATAAAGTGCCATCTATCTATTGTGTAAAGTACTGCACTGTACTATTGTAATGGGGATTAAAAAATATTCAAAAATTAAAATATGCAAAGGAGAAATGTGCTGCAGTTAAAACTGCAAAAAGCAATTGTCTTCAGAAATGTTGCTTGCTAATATTTTTTTTGCTGTTGTGCATTTGTAATATCTAGCATTATTATGTTTGTATGTTACATTATGTTCATAATGTTGTTTAGGGAGGTTTGTATCAGATAGTTTAAAGAAAGTAAGCACAAATAAGTAAAAAAAATTAAAAGAGCTATTGTTTTAGGGTACAAGAACAGGTGTGATTGATGTTTACCTAACCCGGTGTGTGTTTTAGAAGACTCTGTTAAGTGCTGGCTCAGGATGTGAAACTGACATAATTTTGAAGCAACATGATCTCTGAAGCACAGTGCTTTCTGCGATGTCAGAAGAGATGATTTAGTTTTATGAGCTCAGAATATTGGAGAAGGAAAACTTTACATTTTATGAGTCCCTGGAAGGGGGGCAGGATGAGTTTGCAACACTGAGTACAGCTTCCCCCTTCAGGAAGAAAACTTGGGGTCTAAAAGACAGGTTTTATAAGCCTCAACAATAAGAGGATAATATAAAGTCAACTGATGTGCTGGCTAGTGAGAGAGAAACACACAGAGAGAAGACTGACAAAGAAAAAAAATGACAATAAACCAGATGAGATGTTGACCTAGCTACAAAGTGAAGTGACCAAAAAGACTTGAACTGAATTAAAAATCTGACCAGACACCTTGTGAAACTACTAATATTATGGGTCATCTGGAATAAACATACAAATATTGATTGTGTTGCTGATCTTCATCTGCTTTCACAACTGTGGGATGATCTGCATTGGAATGGTATGGAAAGCCACATTTGTATTTTACTTTTGGTTTATGACACTAACTATAATATCTGAACATTAAAACTTACTAAACCAACTTTCCTAATTGTACGTTTGGTTCTATTTGTGCCTTGACAGTCAGTAAAATAAGTTCTTCTCTCAGCTGAGTCAAAGAAGGGTGTAAGAAATAAGCCAGAGTATGGCTATACATTGGTGAAAGTCTGAAGCTAGTGGACTTGAGTCATGTATTGCAGCTGTGGACTGCATATAACTAAAGCTTGTGTTTGATTAGAGAAATAGGAGTAGCAACAGAAATGCAACATATAACTGTAGTGTACAGAAAAAAATCTATGCATTTGATAAAAGGGAATTTCATGATTTCAGGTAGGGTGTCCCAAAAAGCCCTCCCATGACAAAACAACCTTATACAAAATGTGTACTCCTAACACACAATGCTGCTTGTTGAGACCAACACAGAATACTAGGGCATTTACTGTTGGTGTGATCATTTTTGTTTTACTCTTAATCTGTTACGTTATGAATTTCTGTTGCTACCTGATCTTAAGCACATTGTAATGTGCCATGTTTATGTTGTATTTTCCCAATTTTGAGAATATTTTGAATTTCTAAGTCATTTATTGATTTTCCTGTTAGGTATGTTGCAATAAATCAACAGGGAGAAATATGTATTCCCTAGACGTAACCTTGGAGTGAACCTGGTGTATTCCACATGGTAGTTTTCTGTTAGCCACAGTTTGTATCTAAAGACTGGAGATTTGTCATTCAATTTCTTCCGTGTTCACATTCTAAAAATATCTGCTAAAGTAATACAATTTAGATTTTAAAATACTTGACTATATGATCTTGGAACACTTTTTAACATGGTCTGTTGTTGAACTGGGAAAACTCAAAAGTGCAGCAATGCTTGACCAATCAGAATCCGCTGAGGTTGGTGTGGGAATTCCAGAGGGGGGCAGGGCGGTGAAGGGTGGGAGTGGGGGGGTGGAAGGGCTGCTTATACACAGGCAGGTTAGCCGCAGCTTACTTTACCGTCAAGGTGAAGACCAGACTGTCATAGTCTGTTTTCTCAAGCACCTTTTCCAGCCAAATATGTTGGTAGGAGCTCAGGAAGTAATTGTTATTTTTGTGTCTGATGAATAGGGTCATGGGTCATTTAAAAAAGAATAGAAAACAAAGAAGAGAGAAATGTCACCACTCGTAAGATAGGAAAAAATAACTGGTGTGCATTACTGACAACCAGGCTGCAGCTCTGTCCTGCTCCCCCTGCCCAAATTACAGGGGAACCTGCCCCCTACCATACTGCTGCTTTGTTGAGTAAAACATTTATAAATGCTTGGTATAAAAACATGCTTTCTGAAATGACGTTCTTCCTCTGTCTCTATGTACTTGAAGTGAAGAGGTGGATTTGCTAGTTTATGAACACATGGGCAATGGAACAGGAATCATCTCTTTCATAGACTCTGCCAAATACAGATATACTGTATATAGGAATCAGGTAACAAAGGTCATAAGGAAAAAAGAGTGGACCAGGGTAAGAGAGAAGAATGTGCTTGGGAATGCTGGGTGCTCTGCTTGTTCTCAAACATGACTACCCAAAGAGGGCTCAGGGGCAGAGAAAGGAAGCTTGCCACTGGAAGCCTGCAGGAGCTGTACGAGTCTAAAACCCATTTCCACCTCTTCCCGTTCATGACTGAAATAAATAGCACATACAGATTCATGCCTCACTTTAAAGACTGCAATAGTTCTTCAATGGCAGAAGAGTGTGTCCAGCCTTGCATCAAAGCCTTTTGTGTTTCTTAAAAAGCAGTACAGCCTCAACTAGAATGTTTTTCAAAAAGTATCAGAATGTGCCAAGTTTTTAACATATTTCTCAAACATCAACATAAAAAGCTGGAAAATATCACAAAGCAAAATCAGCAGAACAAGCTAAATTAAACACTGACATATTTTTCAAAAAGAAGAAGAGCATACCAAGCTTTGGTTGAAAGGCTGCCATTTCAAAAAATAATGCTAAGATGCAGTTCATTCTTCTCAAAAACAGTACGCCAACCCATAGTTCACTGACTGACATATTTCTTGAAAATTAAAGAATGCCAGTCACCAAAAAATATTTCCCATAAAGCAGAAGAGCTCGGCAAGCCTCAATTCCAGGGTTGAAACAGTTCACAAAAATTATCAGAGTTTGCAAAGCCCCAATTAACCACTCTCTTAAAAAAGTATGCTAGCTTTAATTCACTGGCTGGCACATTTCTAAAAAAAATAAAAAAATCACTGAAAGGCTGCTACACTTCACAGAAATACCAGATCAGGCAAAAAAAAAATTCAATTGTCAATAATCAGCTCAACGGATGGCACATTTCTCAAAAAACAAGTGAATGCCAAGACTCTGTTCAAAGGATTGCAATCCAAAAAGCATCAAAGCGTGGCAAGCTCTAGTTCACCTTTCTCAAAAAAAACAGAACAGCGGTCTACTTACAGGCTGGCACCTTTGTAAAAAAGGAGATGAACGTGCCAAGTGTCATCTGGCAGGCTGATATGTATCTCAAAAATCAGTTGAGCACTTCAAAGCTCATCTAAAAAACCAGCACATTTTTCAAAAATCTGCAGCATGCCAAGCCTTAATTCAAAGGATGGATCGTTTAACAAAAGCAGCAGAGAATGCCAGATCTCAGTGTAAAAGCTGGCACATTTTGTGCCACATCTCCATTCAAAATGATTTTTTTAAAAGACCAGCAGGATTTATCAATTCCTTATTTAAAGTTGACAAATTTCTCAAAAATCACCACAGAGCACAAAGCCTTTGCTGAAAGACTGGGACATTTCTTAAAAGATAACATAGAATAGGTAGTCTCACTTTGAAAGTGCTACTTTATTCTGGGGTAGCAGAGTGTATTAAGTCATTAAATACTTCTACATATGGAGGCCATACTCCATCTTTATATCGCCAGGGGGTGGTCAACAAGGGCATCTGTAAGAGGATGACTTTGTGATTGTAGCTCAGACTCACATATATGTCTAGTGGTTTTGGCAAAATGAAGCAGCTTTGGCCTGTCTGTTCACAGCATGTGGGTCCTAAATGCCCAGTAGAGGACAATCATACCTTGGAAGGTTGTAGAGAGGTGCCATCCTGAAGCATGCAACCACTGCTCGCTTACGCTGCTTAGATAGAAGCTTGTGCCACACTGCTTTCTTGGACCTTAAAGGCTGCTCAACCTTATGAAGAGAAACACAGACTGAAAAATTCTCAACATAATAACTAGTAGGGAGGTAAGATGCTTAATAATTGAAGGATTGCACCATTAGCTGTTTTATCATGAGCTTACAACTCATAGAAATGTACAAAGTGGCATGACTAGATTGCATTTCACCTGCACCTACCTGCTCCAAGTGGTAGACAGCAGCCGAAATTCTCTGCACCCTGTTGACTGTGTGTTCTGGGTCTGCAGGCTCTTCACTCTTCACCACAACATCTTTATAAAGGTTCATTTGCCATCTTACTGCTGGATCTTCAGACTGTAAGCAATAAAAAAAAGGACTGAAACTGTCATTCTACATCCCTGCCACCAATGGAGAATTAAAGTGAATTGAGCGTCAACACAATTTAGCATTCTTTAACATCTGTAGCACACCAGCTTAGATAGCCTGGACTGGGCAATGGTAACCATTTTACAGAGTGTTTCGTGGCTGTATTTCAATCCACATCCCATTAATTTTTCACTTCTTCTGACCCATGAAAGTACTGGAAAACAGGTTAGGTGAGGAAGGCAAAATATAGAGAAAAGTTTGATTTCAAACTGCATAGACATAAGGATGTTAAAAGCTCTGCATGCAGAGAGGAAGTTGGGGTTTGCAATGAAAAGGTGACACACCCATACTTATCTATATTTTATAGTACACACACACACACACACACGTACACACACACACACACACACACCCCCCTTGAAGACCTGTAGGCTTACCTTTTCTCGCAAGTGCAGATTTTGTCGAATATGGTCCTTAACCTCATCATCTGTATCCTTCTGCAAAAACAGGACCAGACAATATAGTCAAGCATTGTGAAGGTCTGGATTGCCAGCAGCTACCTACACCCTGTTGAACCCTGACTGTTGATAGTCATAAACTGTGATGAGCCACTGCAATGAGGTGCAAAGTACTTTTATTCCTAGAAGGCAGTCTATGGTTGAAAACTTCAAAGTATAAACAGTGCAACTCCACTAAATAAATAAATAACGACAGAATCCAATGACCATGTGCAGGATAAAAACCAGTAAGTAATTAAAATCTACTTGGGACAAAATTCT
This sequence comes from Erpetoichthys calabaricus, assembly GCF_900747795.2. Lineage (NCBI taxonomy): Eukaryota > Metazoa > Chordata > Cladistia > Polypteriformes > Polypteridae > Erpetoichthys > Erpetoichthys calabaricus. Next base: position 34,288,898 of record NC_041409.2, on the reverse strand, counting down.
CCTGTGGCGATCATTAATTCATTCATAAAGTCTCACTCTCTCTGTCTCCCCAGCTCACCCCAGTCGGTCTTCCCAGCTGGCAAAGAATTTGGCAGCTATGGTTGCCCTCTCAATACTCACGTCCTGTTTGCCTCTACAGGAATCAGCAATGGTCGATGCAGCCAGACCTCTGCCATCCCATCATGCTATCTCAGCACTTCTTGGATACCTGAGAGACCTCAATCCTGGTCCCTGCTCCAATCTAATTGCTCAGCAGGGACATCCCATATCTTCACTCTGGCACAGTGGCACTGATCACATTGCCTCCTCACTTCCACATTTGCTTGCTTGCCTGCCTGCCCACCTGCCTGCCTATGTCCGTCCGTCCACACATACGTACGTCACGTCACGTCAGCTCAGCTCACCCCACCCCACCCCACCCCACCTCACCTCTGGTTTCCTTCCAAAAGCCTTCCCCTCCTACACATCCTGAACAATCTTTTTTTAAACCTCCTTTGTGGACGCAGGTGACTTAATCACAAACCCCAGGGTGCTAATGAGGTAACTGGCTACTGCACACATCCACATGTGAATACTTAGCCAATACCTCACCTACACCTGGGGGCTGTTCCGCTTTGCTTCCACTCACCTACACCACACGATAATGCACTTCATTATCGTAAAGCTTGCACAAACATGGACCTCTCCTTATCACAAGTGTAAAGAGTATCCCTTGCTTTACAAGCCATGGTGAAATCACACCAATGGCAGTGTGGTGATGATGGTATACTTTGCTGTTGGACAAGTGATGCATTTTCTTGTAACTATTGCTAAGCTTTTATTATCTTTAATGATATCAAATAGATCTTAAAAACTAATGCTGAACAAATGGTATGCAAGCCACACACTGGGCTCTGATGCAGCTGTCTGGACTCTCAACCACAACTCATCTCAAGCTGGGGCTTTCGCCTTGCAAGGAAGTTAAGGTGCTACGGATGAACAGCTGCCAAAAAAGTTGTCATACAAAAACCACAAGAAAGCTGAGGCTAGGAGTCAACTGATACAGGTATGAAGCAAAGGCAGACAAGATGAGAGAAAGCTACACAGGGTCAGCGAGTGGGTGTGACCCAGACCTCCAGTGAGGGGGAGACAAACATCGATAAGTAAGATGTTAATTGCTTTACTCTCTGAGAAGAGAGAATACAGACTGAAATCACCAATTATTATAGACAGATGCTGCTAACATTTAAGTGCTGCTGGTGCCCACCCCCCACCCCGGAATGGGGGGACCACATATAAAAACTGTTGTAATTTCTGCACAGTGTGACTGAAATGTATTTAAATCCTCGTAAAAAAAAGTATGCAATATGCACTTTAATCACATCTGAATTGTAATTTTTAATTGTGGAGCAGAGGGGTAAATCAAGGAAAAATGTGCGCTTATTCCAAACATGATGGATGGCACTGTATGTTTTATACTAAAAGCAGTTTTAGTGGACATAGACAAGTGGTTGATGCTCTATTGGGTGTTTTCTGTTACAATACATTCTATATCTGCATCTGAAGTGCAAAGAAGATTTAGCATTAAGTTTAATGTGCTTCGGCAAGGAAAAATCCGATCTTAGAACACAGTTTTAAAATGGTCCAATAAATTTCAATCTACTGGTAGTGTGAAGAACATTTTGTTAAGTCTTTGACAACTGTAAGAATGCCAGAAAATATCCAAAGGGTGAGAGAAGTGTGGACATTCAGCACAATGTCAGTTAGTAGAATTAAATATTTCAAACTGGTCAGTTCACCAAATTATTCATCAAGATTATTCCTGTCAGCATATACTAATTGTTTTTTCATATAATGTAGCTTCTTTTTATGCAGTTTATTGAATGGCTAAATGAAAAATGTTATAGGTTGAACATATTTGTGAACTTGTTTAGAAAAATGTATTGTTAATGGTGAAGCTCATTGAAAAATGCTATTTTAAAAAAAGATATTTGAGACAAGGTAAATAAATTGCATCAATCTACTTTACCCAGCACCATCAATCAAGTAATCATTAATACTATTCTTTCAAAAATCATCATATCCTTGCGTTGTACCTCAAAAATTTATTATGCTAAGGATTTACGCTGGCAGTGATATACATCAGGAGTTAGTTTCCTGCTTTGAATTATAACTATTGTTTTATTTACAATATGTTTGCTTTCCACTTTTCTCTTTTAGTAATAGTCATGTGAGAATTATGCTTGAAATGACACAAAAACATTTTCCATTTTTACTGTAAGACTATTGTTATTTTTCTGTCTATGGCTCCAATGTTACTATGGCAGTAATTGTCTTCTTGGGTCTCAGTATAGTACAGAAGTTCTTATTTGTGTCCTTAGGTTAAAAACTAAGGAATCCTGGACTAGGCATGTGATGTGAACAGTAAAGCAGGTGACATGTAAAACTATGACTGTCTGATGAGGAACACTACATTTATTAGAATGCTTGGGTTCAAATACATTATGAAAACAATGTTTGCTTTTCAAAGTATTTTATGATACTGTTTCCTCTGAACCAAAATATAAAGTATAAAGCTGGATCAGCCCCTGGGTCTTCATTAATTTTAATACCACTGTTTCTTCTCCTATCCCTTGCCATATACGGTATTGTTGAGATAAAATTGATCCTGACTGATGTAATTCTGACAAATCCAAATATTTCACCTTTCAAATGACCAATGAGAACTTACCAGTCCATATCTGAATTTGGCCAGCGATATCAGCTCCTGATCTCCTGGAGTGCACATATTCAGACCAATGGGCAACATCTTTTTGAGAGCTGCAACAATCAGCGAGGTCTGGATGGAATAGAATTCCCCACGGCGCCTTGTCCTCTTTCTTTCTTGATCTTGGCCTCCTGTCTATTTTTTTAATAAAAAGAAAGTTAAAACAGTGAAAGCCACAATGAATAAATATCAGAGGTCATGGTGATTTACTTTGCCCAAGAACACTCACACTGGAATGCTTACTATGTATCTTTACATGTCTCAAACGATGGTGACAACACAGGCCTACCTGCAGGATCTGAACAAACCAAAAACCAAGAAACTGGTATTGAATGGCACCCCATCCAAGGAGAATTACCAGTTCTGAAAGGTGGCACCTAACAAACCAAACATAATGTTGAGGGTGCATTGTTTTTTAAAGCTTAGAAAATATGAAGGAAGGGACAGGGAAACTGAAATTGGCTCCACACATTGGCTACACACCATAAACAGCAGGTTTAAACAGGCCTATATAAATGTCTACATGATGCTGCAGTTTAGGTGGTAAAAGTCACCTTCTCACTGTCTTTTGTTAAAGAAGACCCAAAGGACTGTAGTGAAGTGAGCGCAAAAGATACAATGACCTACAGTCTGGCCCGCTAGAGATCTACTGTTCCTCCCAGATGTCTTTTAACTCTCCAATGTTTATGGGTCCTCAGCATTCTGGTATTAAATGTACACTTGGCAATATTGCTTTTAAAACAAGACAAAATACTTAACAGCTCATTAAAATCACATTACTTATGAATACCCCCTTCTGTATAAATTCTTATAAAGAACAAAAGAGAATTTACAGAATTTGGTAGTGCTGCATCCAAAAGCTTGCAAAGCTGCTCTGCTGGAATATAATCTGTACCTGAAAAGTCTTCTCACACAAAAAGTTCAGTCTCTTTAAAATTCTGAAAAAGCAGCAAGGAATGAAAAATGATAAGTGAATGTGCAATGGGTTAGATTTTTTTTGAGCTGAGATTATTAAGGGTTTAGTATTTGGACAACACTGGCATGCTGTTTAGACCCAAGAATGATTTAAGGAAGGCCTGATATCCAATTTATGTGTTTGCGTGTAGTATCAGAATGCCACATGTATGCACCTGGGAGGCAACCTACACTGGACCGTTTATTACCTGGACTCTGCAGTATAGGTCTTTGCATACAGTATACAGTATGATAAATAAAGAACTCTATCAAACCTTGTAAAAAATGTAAAGAAATGTAACAGAAAGCAGTGGGTTTACTATCAACAGTAACTCAAAAATGTGTCAAAAATGTAAAGAAAGTGTTCATTGCTTTCTTTCACCAGTAACCAGTAAAGTTAAATTATACAGCTATCCACAAAATGGCAGCACTCTAGGAGGTAACTGAGACGTGGCAGCAAGCTGGCTGCATCTATAGAGGCTGTATATTGAGATGTCACATTTTAAAAGGATCAATGAGATATAACTTAACTCATACCTCATGTTTGAAGTGTTAAGGGCTATGGTGATGATAACTACCTGCCAAACTAGGGGTCAGTGCTGTGTGCTAATGTTTCTCTTTTCCGATCTCTGCAGAACAGAAGATTGATAGCCATTCCACCACTGACCTTAATTCCATTGTCCAACCTCATGTACCCACCCCTTTCTGCCTGGAACCCATAAGATTGGAAGTTTGGCCAGTTTGAATCAGTTCTGTGTTGGACTCCAGTCTAAATAGAGCTCAATTTCATCTTTGAAAAAAAAAAAAACAATTTTCTTTTCATTTATTTTCATTATACAGAGTCACGGATGTGCCCTAAACATTTTTTCATGATTTTTCTTGTCTTACATTAGGTAAGATGTGTTACCTAACATTCCAGCTAGCATTACCAAAAAGTGACGAGCAGAAAGAAATGATCAAGTCCTCATATTCTAAGATATAAGTAAACTTGTCTTGAGTTGTTAGGTAAATGGTTATCAAAGGTTGCACAATTAGCATGTGAACAGCAGAGGATACATGTATGAGTGAGCATCCATATCAGTGTAAAAAACAAATGGGTCCTTAAAAGATGGTTGGTGTGTTGCAAGATGCTTTGAAATTATCTCAATTATCTCATTTAGCTGCAAAATGCACAGCTAAAACAAACAACACGACTTGAGAAAAACTGTAGCGACCAAGTCTGAAAATGAGTTTCAAGAAAACTTACGATAAAGAGAACATCCTTAGCTTAGCTATTCCAGTTTGAAAATCAAATGTCAAAGGTTCCATACACATACACAGAATGACAGTGTGAGCATGGAGCTGCAAAGATTCAGTATATAAACGTGTATATGCAGTGTGCATTTGCATGGGTATATATTTGCTAAACTATTTTTTAAACAGTATGTATCTAAGATATTTCTTTCTTTCTTTCTTACATCATGTTTTTATATATATCTTCTAAAACTAGAAAAAAGTAACTCTGCAGAGCTTCATTAGAATTTTGCAGAATTTCATCAATGTCATTCTAAAGTATGTCTGTAGAGGTCTTGCCGGTGTCTCTGCTAAAAACACTGCAGAATTTAGTGATGCACATGGTGCTGTGTAACCCCTGGCAGAATCCTGAAGAGACTGAAATCACTTAGGTAGAAAAAGTGTTTGGGAAGAAGCTTGGGAAGTGTGTCAACAATAAACTGCGATAAAATTCACACTCACAGCATTTTCCTTAAAACTTACTTTATTTTTCCTGTAACCAACAACACCAGGGACCTTTAGGAGAGAACATCTCATGGAACAAAACCCATGGCTAAAATTCTCTCTCTGATATCACTGATGAAGAACACCAAAGCACACGAGCTGCCTTTATGGGAGCACTGCAGGCTGCAGCTAAAAACAGAAGCAGGAGTCAGAAGCAGATTGAGGCTTATGCAGGTCTAATGTTTGGACCATTGACAATTATGGAATGAGTGTTCTACCCATAAAACCACGCACCACTAATGCATTGGCAAAGCCTGCCCCTGCGCTTTTGGCTCCATATGGATTGGTGAAGATGAAAGCAAAGTAAGCAGCTCAGAGATACCAAAAGAGCCAAATGTCAGACTTTAAAGCACAATTCATGCAGGCTGAACGGTACCTTTAAGAGCATGGACTGGAGGAAAAAGAAAAAGAAAAGGATGTAAAGTTCAGAAATGGTGACCCAACAAATACTCGTTTATTTATTTTTTGTTTTTGGCAGCTATTTCTAGACGCCATCTGTAATTCAAGTGCATATTAGAATATACCTTATTAAACTGCTGTGCAACTCTCCCTCAACATACATGAAATAACCAATACTGTTTTGGCATAGCCACAAGAACAGCAGCAGGAGAACATTTACTCCTTCTATCACACTGACATTATTCCTATTAACAATGTTTACTCTGCTTCTCATACAGGAAATTTAGCATATAATGTGCAAGAATTCACCATGTCAGAATCCCTTTAATTAAATGGCAAAAATGGTATTATCAAACAAAACTAAGTTATTAATTTGTTTACTTTAAAGTGACCCAAAGAAGTTAATTTTCTGCATCTTTCAGGATTCATAAACACACACAGTGGTCCTTGTACCATGTAATTTAGAATGTGTTACTAAACAATTATAAGAAACCAACAGAAGATCATTCCTATTTAAAGTTCCATTAGCACTGCATAGACACAGGGGCACCAGGAGCATTGCAACAACATTCATTTCCTTACTGCTACTTGAACTGCCTGACTACAGGGCGCGAGACACAAAACCACAAAGGTATTCATTTGAATATCATCATTTGTATATTGTCATTTGTACCGGCCGGTTGCAATACTATACAGAATCCCAGAAAAATTCCTTTACTTGCCAACAGTTGTAATGCAGTTTTTCATTTTATTATACTGCATGACCACAGAGATATTGATTATTTTACCATTTATTGTACTGTATGTTGAAGCAAGACATGACACAGTAACACAGGCAAACTATTAGCTATCTGTGATTTAATCTCCATTATCACAGGACACTTAAAACTACCACATTATTGACTCTTGTACTGCAGAGCCACAGGTGACACTACACAACAATATACAGTATGGCTTAGGCCATAAATGCTAGTTACCTGAGCAGTAGGTATCTACAGTATTTACTTGTGAAAACATTATGCAACATTAGAAAAGGATTACAAATAAATATTGATGCAATAAAAAGTAACAAGAACGAGTTGTGTTTTTTAAACAAACTAGTACTTTGTGTGGCCATCCTTTAGAACTGAAACAATTCAGTTTGGCACAATGCTAAATATTTATATATATTTTTATATTTGTATATATTTTGTCATCTGTGAATTTGGGGGGCAGCTAAAGTGCTCTGATCATGTTAGTTACCCAACGACCCAGGGTCTGGTGCTTTGTTCTAATGCTTTCTCACTTCCTTCCTTTGCATTTCAATGGATGACTTACAGCCACTCCACCACTGATGTCAGTCCCATTGACTGCCCTCCTGGACCAGCCTCTTCCTGCCTGAAACCCATATGACTGGACGTTCCGCCATATTTGTTCAGTTCTATGTTGGACTTGCATCTGAAAAGACGTTTCTATCATCTTTGTAAAATTAATAATTAATGAAATGGGAATCATCTTCACATAACATTAAAATACTGTGTCTAATAAAGTGAATACTGATTATGCACTCTTTGAATCGACCCTTACAACCCTAATGAGTTACAAATGTACACACATTGTCTTTTTGTGAACCTACCTTGGACATCTTGCTCTTGCTGTCCCCCGTAAGAAAAGACAAGTTGTTGATTTCATTCTGAACAACAAAGTTCTGCTCCTCTCTTTTAAAGTTCTGTCAAAGAGAAAAAATGACCACAATTAGAAAGCTGCAGAGAAGGTGTACTTTAAAGAAGGGGTACTTTTCTAGACAAATCTCAGGCTTTGTCTCATGCTTTCACCAGAAGGTAACCACCTTTTCTTTCAGAGTTTCTTGCCTTTTCTTTGAAAAATCACCCTTAACACAAAGTCATCCATTTGGATTATGGTGAAATAAAAACAGCATGCTGCCCGACTGCTTGTAAAATGAGTTTCACATGGCATTCCTTGGCCCACTAAAAGCTGGTGTTTGAAGTATCCCATCTTCGACAGTTTGATTGTGTTTTCTTCTGCCCAGGAAACATTGGTTATAAGATATCGAATTCTATGTAGATAAATACTTAAAATGACATCTGAAATGTATGACTGCCTTGTGAGCAAAAAACATGTGATTACATATGTTGTATTGAGGTATCCCAACTGCAGAATGATTTCCACTGCTGCCTCACAGCACAAATAACTGAGTTTAACTTTCAACCCAATTACTGTCTGTGTGTTGTCTGAACATTGTCCCTGTATCAACGCTAATTTCCCCAGGTCACTTTGGTTTCATTCCACTTCTCAGATGCAGTATGTCCAAATATATCCAAGTAAGGTTAACTGGCAACTACTAATTTAGCCCAGCATGACTGAGTGAAGGTGCCCCTGTAAATATGAGATATAGTGTAATGTGACATTCCCAGAGACATGTTCATAGTGCTCTGAGACAAGTCACTACAAATAACACGACCACTTCAACTGATCCAGAATGCAGCTGCAAGACTCGTTTTTGATATTCCCAAATTCTCGCACACTACACCTCTGCTGCGGAACCTGCACTGGCTCCCTGTGGCTGCCCGCATCAGGTTCAAAACCCTAACACTTGCCTTTAAGGCCAAAACTGGAGCTGCACCACCTTACATATCAGCACTGGTCAAGCAGCGTGTCACTTCTCGCTGTCTCAGAACATCAAGCACTGCACGTCTCGAACCACCCTTACTTAAAAGAAGAGGACGACATGCATCAAGACTCTTTGCAGTGTTGGCTCCTCAGTGGTGGAACGAACTTCCTCTTGCTGTACGAACAGCGGAGACCCTCACTGTCTTCAAACGTCGCCTGAAGACACACTTCTTTCAACAGCACTTGGACTAAAGTCCCCATACTTTTTTTTCTACCCTTTTTTTTCAAAAAAAAAAAAAAAAAAAAAAAAAAAATTTGTACTAACTTACTATTTTCTTCTAGCAGGGTTTGTATACAACTTGGTCAGCGGTAACTTGTTTAATGACAGTAGATTTAATCCTAGCCTTAAAGACTGAAGAACAGTCGTAGACTACTAAGCACTGTTGTAAGTCGCTCTGGATAAGAGCGTCTGCTAAATGATGTAAATGTAAATGTAAATAACACAACTTTTGTCACTAGTCGCAGAGCTGGGCATATCTGACAGCCAATAAGCTCTCAACCAGAAGTACAATTCATATAGCCGGTGTTTTTGTCTACACAAAGAGAAAAGCTGCTTACCTGTCACAGGCCTCATATTGGGGCTAAGATTGTGGTTGAACATACTATACCTGGAATACATTTGTACAACCACCGGGCTGTCACAATGCAATAAATTTGCAACACTATGCAGATTTGAAAATGTGCATGAGAAATTATCAGGGAGTTATAAAAGCTGACACTAAATGTTTGTTGGAATTGCAATTTGGTGTCTGTAAAAACTAGTTGAGCCACCAAAAGCCTATCTGGGTTCTGTTTTTACAGAAGAACATTCAAGCAGAAAAATCTCCACAAAACGGAAAACTGAGAAAAATCAATATGTGACAAGTTACTCTGAATGAGGGCTGCACTCTGAGGAAGTCTAAATGGTTTATTACAAAGGTACAAATCTAGTGTGTGATATTTTATCACTAAATGCAGTACAAAATACATTGTAATGGATGGTGCATCACAAACGCTGAACGATGAATATACTCTACACTGAGTAACTGTCAGACCAATGGAAATCAACTTAATTATACGTACTGACATAGGTGCAAAGGAATGAGAGTGTGAGAAAAGGAGTGGGGGTGGTGGGAAGGGGGAGTTTATGGCAGTCCTGGTGCAACAGAGAAAAGTAGTGAAGATAAAAATGACGTTCTCTTTTTTTTTTTTTTCATGTTTCTATAAAATGATAGATTCAATGTCATATCATGTAAGTGCTAAATAAGTTACCTTTGAGTGGCACAAAGTTATCTTGGTGTGTCTCTCTCAGGTCTGGACCCAGGGGCACTACACTGTTACTTCCACAACGCACCAGTTGAAAAACAGTTGTGCAGAGTATAATTATCAAGTTGTTGATGGTGATGTACAATTGAGGATGGTACACAAGTTTTAATGTGTATCCATTTAGGAGATGCATATTCTCTCAATTAAATCAGTCTTTAGCAGTGCATTCAAAGTCAACAGTTGTTTTGATCATTTTTTACTTTGACACATCTGTGTCTCATATGCTCTGCCAATTTGATAATTAATATATTGGCTTCATTTTCTTTTTGCCTTCATTTCAACTTGCCTTTCAGGAAGGCATTGAAATTCAGGTTATACAGTACTTGTTCAAGTAATATTTTGTTAAAAGTTTAGGTTTAGGGTCATTGTCTAAACCAGGGGTAGGCAACGTCGGTCCTGGAGTGCCACAGTATGTGCAGGTTTTTGTTCCAACCCAGTTCCTTAACGAGAACTCAATTATTGCTGATGAAGCACATATTACTTAAGTGACATTTTAATGCTTCATTTTAGTGGTCTTGCTTGTTAAGGTTCTCCAACCTTAATTGCTTATTTCAATCTTAAACTGCTGCATTCAGTGTTTTAATTGCTCCTTATTAGCAATAAGATGTAAAAGACAAAGCAGCCAGCAGTTCTCCAGCTAGCTTTTTTCCAATTACATCTGTGTGTGTTCATCATGCACGGTTTGATTTAATAAAACACTTAATAGAAAAATGTGACAGACTGAAAATGATCTGTTTTAGGCTTCATATCATTTGGATGATATCCTTGGAAAGGAAAAAAATCTACGATATAAAAGCCTTACATTGCACAGACTAACAAGCCACAAAATTAAATAAGGTCTGAGACTGGCAATGATTGGTTTCTAATTAAGCAATTGGGTTGAATGAAAACCTGTAGCCACTGCGGCTCACCAGGACCGACATTGCCTACCCCTGTTTTACATCTTATTGCTAATAAGGAGCAATTAAAACACTGAATGCAGCAGTTTAAGATTGAAATAAGCAATTAAGGTTGGAGAACCTTAACAAGCGAGACCACTAAAATGAAGCATTAAAATGTCACTTAAGCAATATGTGCTTCATCAGCAATAATTGAGTTCTCGTTAAGGAACTGGGTTGGAACAAAAACCTGCACATACTGCGGCACTCCAGGACCGACGTTGCCTACCCCTGGTCTAAACTATGCCATTAATTTGTTTTAATTCCTATGCGTTAATTCTACATTAATTTTGTGATTCAGTGTGTATTTACTTCATGATTTATGAATGAATATGTTTTAATATTAGATGCGATTAGTCACGATTAATTACATACATTTATGAGATTAATTAAATTTTTTAATCAATTTCCAACCCTAACACACACACACACACACACATATTATATATATATATATATATATATATATATATATATATATATATATATATATATATATATATATATATATATATATATATATACTAGCTGTGGGTCCTAGAAACTATTGAAATCGTCAGAAAAATAGACGTCAGGTAACTGAAAGGAACTGCTTTGGGCATCTCTCTCCTAGGTTTCATTTTTCCGACGTGCTCGCCTTACTTGTGTATTAGTGGCGGGAGGAAAAGTAAAAGGGATACCGTTTTGCCGATGTGCTCATCTTGCTTGTGTAAGAATTTCTCTCTTTTCTTGCTGGTTTTACTGTGGCAACAGAGTCACTTTCTTCTTCTGACTGATTAACTTGTGGCCACCTTGCCGGCACTCTGAGCTTCATGCAGTTGTAGCCTTGCAATTCCGGGCCAGACAGAAAGATACACACACTTCCACGTGTAGATGTTTAGTTTTCTGTTTTCTCGGAGGTGGAGCCCTTACCCCAACTCCACCTCTCACTTCTGGGCCGGACAGACACACACACTTCCACGCGTAGATGTTTATATATAAGATGTATATGTATGTAAAGCATAAATGGAACTAAGGCACTGTCCTTATTATCACTATTGCAGTAATGCATTGGTGAAACTGGGAATAAACAAAAAAGAAAGCAAATATGGAAGCCTTTAAAAATAAATCTTATGTTTCACATAATGATTCACATGATGATTCTCAAAGGAACTTTATAATTTATTATTATTTTATTTCTAGTGTTCTTGTTCAGCTACTGATACTTTTCTTGGCTTTTCTGCAATAAGCTAGTCACGTAGTGCCCCTGACTCCAACAAGGTGGCTGAAATAAGTAGAAACAGATGTCTTGCACTGTACTAGTGAATCCAGTTAAAGATGTCCCCTGCTAAAGAGTATTTGTTACCATATACGCCTGTTAGAATTGGTAAATCAAACTCTCTCACCCTGCGTATTGCCACTACACTTAAACTAGGTGTCTGGTAATGTTTATGTACAGCACCTTATCAGTAAGTGGCACACTGATTAGTGTTGCCTCCTCACAGCTTAAATGTCAGCCTGATAATGGTCTGTGTGACGTCTACGTGATCTCCATGCCCAGAGCGGTTTTTGCCAGACAATCCCTGAAGAGTAGTTTGCCAGCAGCTATACCACATGTTCTTTAGAACAGGTAGACCACCTGAAGATAAGCATGTTCGGGCCCAGCCAGTACTTGGATGGAAGACCATCTAGAAAAAGCTTGGGTTGCTGCTGGAAAAGGCATCAGAGAGGCCAGCAGGGAACATTTAACCTGTAGTCTATGTGTAGATCCCAATGCCCCAATGCAGTGCCAGGGACAATGTGCTATAAAAACTGGTACCATCCTTTGGGTGAGACATAAAACTGAGGTCCTGACTATCTGTGGTCTTAAAGATCCCTTGGCATTCTTTTTAAAAGAATAACAAAGAAAACCTTTAAAGGGAAATGAATTTTTTTAAAACACTTTATTCTTGTGGATGAATCACCTTTGGTTAAGATCAGACCTACATGTGATTTACACCAGAGGATAAAGATCTCAGCCACCATGCGGAAGAGCTCATTAGAGTCACTATCAGGTTCTTTCAGCCATCTGGACCTATAACATAATAACAAAAAAGAGTTGTGTATTAGAGGGAAAATGACTTTATTACAACAACTACATTTATGGTTACATGGTTAAAATTATAAAAGTCCAATAACATATGCTAGATTATTGTGCCAACTGAAAAAAATCTAGATTTTCAAAAAACATTTTTGAAAAAATTATTGCAGAAATATGAATATACCAACATTTATAAAAAATCAGTCTACTTTTCCATCCATCCATCCATCCATCCATCCATTATCCAACCTGCTATATCCTAACTACAGTGTCACGGGGGTCTGCTGGAGCCAATCCCAGCCAACACAGGGTGCAAGGCAGGAAACAAACCTCGGACAGGGTGCCAGCCCACCACAGAGTCTACTCTTCCAAAATATTTAATGCACAGTTGTACAGATTGAGGTTTAATACTATGCTGGTTCCTTTTAAAACACCACTGGAAGGCTCTCTGGGTAATCCAATGTTATAGAAAATGACTAAATCAAAAACTGATGTCTGTGCCAAATGACAGCATGCAGCTACATGAATAATAACCCCAAGCTCAAAACCAGCAAGACTTTAAATGCTATATAAAGGATAAGAATGTAAATGATAAACTGTTGTTTGATTAAGTACATACAAAGTTTGACAAACTATAGGAGACCATTCAGGTATTCACCATGGTACCCTCAAAAACTTTGCAGAGCTTCTCAATCGACATATGAATTAAAAGGACTTCTGAATGATAAGACAGTACCTTTCAAATTTAGTGATAAAGAGGCTCTGAAGTGCATACAGAGAATGGTGATGAAACATTTCAGTGAAAGGAAGCATGCTTACAGAGCTGGAACAGAGAGAAAACAAAGAGGTGATGGAAGTGGCTTTGGAGAGGTCAACAAGAGGTGCTTACCCTGTTGACTGTGTGTGAATCCCAAATGCCCCACTGCAGTGACGGAGAAACAGTGCTGTAAAAATACTGACGTCCATCAGGCGAGACATAAAATTGAGGTCCTTACACTCTGTGGTGATAAAAGATCCAAGGGCATCGTTTGTAAAGAGGCCCAGGATAAATTGTTCACCATGGCCTAGTCATTCTGTCCCCCTAATCATCTATTTTGTCATGATTCAGGCAAAAAACTGATACTCTGTAGCCTTTTCCTTTAAGAGAAGCCATATTGTGTACTGTTGTCTGAGTTACACCCCTCGCTTCTATGGGCGCAGTCTCCAGCATCATGACCGTGACTTAACAATCAGCATCAGCATTTCATCATCTAACAACTAATGTGTGGTAAGCATACTGGCATAAATAGTCACCAGTGTATCATCCAAGAGGATGCTACATATTGGTAGTGGTTGAAGTTGCTCCAAACTTACTTTGTAAAGTGCTTTGAGTAGTAAGAAAAGCACTATATAAACGTAAAGAATAATTAACTATTATTATTATTATTATTATTATGGCCACAGTCCCCTGGCATATGTGAAGTATACAACTGGAAAAATTCTGGTGGCTGCTTTAACAGCTTATAATGTAGACTGCAGGTGAAATTTGGATGAGTGAATTTTACAGCAGCAGTGAATTGAGTCTTGGCCAGAAGCAAGTAGGGTCAAAGAACCAATAAAAAAAATGGAAACGATTAATTTCACAAAGGATTAAGGTTCTCACATCCAACAAACAGTAGGTCAGAAACATAGTACTGGACATGAACTGGAGAAGAATCATAGAACAGGCTGAGCTCATAAAATGCACAAACTGTTGTCTAGTTCCCGTACAATCAGCACTGCTGCCCACCAGGGATGCATGCTCACTCCAGTGCCCTTCTCCCTCTGTACTAATGACTGCACCTCTAAGGTACACACATGCCAACACCCAAAATCCACTGAATGATCAATATAACATTATTATGGAACACAAACGTTTTCCACTTCTGAGGGATGATTTATAGTTACGAATACTCTGGTTATTGGTACACCCTGATAGCACTGCCATTGTGTCCCCACTTCAGACAATCTTACCACTTGTCGGGACTCCTGCTGTCATCTGACAAGCAGAAACTGAAGCATGAGTAGCTGGTAAGAAAAGTGATTTAGTCAAGGACTGCTTTGATTGCGAAAACATGTTTAGAAACTCTTCACCAGGTTTGGATTAATATTTCAACATCGATTCATTAAAAAAGTGTGGAGGACTGAATGCCTATGAGAACAATCTGCTTGTCCTAATAAGTAACCAAGCATCAGACAATTACTTAAAGCATACAGGAATGCATTTTGGGTAGTTTATATGGAAACATAATACAAGAAATAAATGTATGTGGTCAGAAAACCAATGAAAGTGCTTAAACCTGAGTATAGGGGTAAACAGGAGACTGAGGATAGCAGCAGTACTGATCCATGAAAACTTTGACAGAATTAAAAAATAAAAACAAATTCAATTTCATTTACATTTGTCTTCCTAATGAACATTATGCCTTTACAGTGATCCCTTCGCCTTTCGCGGCTTCACTCCATCGCGGATTTTATATGTAAGCATATTTAAATATATATCACGGATTTTTTGCTGGTTTGCGGATTTCTGCGGACAATGGGTCTTTTAATTTCTGGTACATGCTTCCTCAGTTGGTTTGCCCAGTTGATTTCATACAAGGGACGCTATTGGCAGATGGCTGAGAAGCTACCCAACTTACTTTCTGTCTCTCTTGCGCTGACTTTCTCTGATCCTGATGTAGGGGATTGAGCAGGGGGGCTGTTCGCACTCCTAGACGATACGGACGCTCGTCTAAAAATGCTGAAAGATTATCTTCACGTTGCTATCTTTTGTGCAGCTGCTTCCTGAAACGACATGCTGCACGGTGCTTCGCATACTTAAAAGCTCGAAGGGCACGTATTGATTTTTGACTGAAAAAGAAACTCTGTCTCTCTCTCTCTATCTCTCTCTCTCCCTGCTCCTGACAGAGGGGGTGTGAGCTGCCGCCTTCAACAGCTTTGTGCCGCAGTGCTTCGCATACTTAAAAGCCAAACAGCCCTATTGATTTGTTTGCTAGAGATTGTTTTCTCTATCTATGTGACATTCTGTGCTCCTGACACGCACTCCTTTGAAGAGGAAGATATGTTTGCATTCTTTTAATTGTGAGATGGAACTGTCATCTCTGTCTTGTCATGGAGCACAGTTTAAACTTTTGAAAAAGAGACAAATGTTTGTTTGCAGTGTTTGAATAACGTTCCTGTCTCTCTACAACCTCCTGTGTTTCTGCGCAAATCTGTGACCCAAGCATGACAATATAAAAATAACCATATAAACATATGGTTTCTACTTCGCGGATTTTCTTATTTCGCGGGTGGCTCTGGAATGCAACCCCCGCGATGGAGGAGGGATTACTGTACACTCATTTTGATCACAATAGTAGGCAGCTGTGATTCAGCTGTTTGCAACATCACATCATTCATCCTTTTTCTTTTCCACGCATGATGCAAAAAGGATTTTTAAGTGAGTTAATGTCAATAAGGCATCTGATCCTGATGATAATTCACTTCATGTTTTATAAACCTTTAACAATAAGTTAGCCGATGTCTTCATTAACAACTTTAATATTTTTCTGAGAGAATCTGCCTGCTTCAAAAGGACTGCAATTATCCCTGTGCCTCAGAAAACAAAAGTGGACAAGTGGACAATTAGAATGTGAGGAATTGGTTCTGGAAAACATTAAACAAAATATTCCCGAGAGTCATGATCACCTCCACTGTGTATACTGTGATTGATAAGTGTTTCCACAAAGAATGCCATATTATTTTCAATTTCATTCTATCCCGAGACATCTACTCTGCCAGAGTCTTGTTTAAAGACTCCTACTCAGGATTTAACACTGTTGTACTGTCAAAGCTGAACATCAAACTCCTCAACCTGGGATTTATTGCTTCCATCAGTAAAAGGGTTTTGGACTTCCTAACCAATGGACCTCAAATGTGTGCAAAATGTAAGCATCACATTCTCGATGAAAACAATCTATTTATCAGCAAAGCCAAGAAGTTGGTTATAGACTCCCGGAGGCAGAAAGAAGTTACCAAGACAATGAACAGCTTTAAATTTCTTGGAATATACCATCACCTCTGTCCTTAAGTGGGCACGCTACATTTTGGTGCCTGACAAGAAACTTCAGTTGAGCTTTTAATTCTGATGATGTTTGAGGACAGCTTGCATGTCTCCACCTATTCTCACTGATTACTAGAGGTGCACAGTGGAGTCCATCCTCACTTCCAGCATTACATCCAGGTCCGGATGCTCGGCTTAACATCGATTCACAGGGTAGTTAAAGTGGTAAAGAATATGACTGGCACCCATCTGCTTTCTGTTCAGAACATATACAACACTCTGTGCCTTAGAAAAGCAAAGAGGATAACTAACAACCTCAGCAATTCTCACTCCTCTCTTCTTTCACACAGCACAGAAGCGGTAGATTTAAGGACAATGTCTACCCACAAGTCATTAGGGTTGCTGAAAAGTCAGTCTTGAGAACAAATGCTATGTGTATTCCTGTATTCTCTCTCTCTCACTCTCCTTCTCTGTATATATATATATGTGTGTGTGTGTGTGTGTGTGTAGTATACAAATGTTGCACTCTATACTTTTAATATGCGTTTTTGTGCTGTAGCTAAAAAAATTCACTGAGTTATACACAAATGACAATAACCTTGATTTCCAAGACAAACACTCAGAAAAACAAATGTGATTGGTGAGGCTTGCTGTTACCTGTTGTTGTCAACATAACGGATGAGCATAGGATAGAAGCTATAGAGGTCACGGCAGAGTACTGCAAACTCATCGAGGATAAGGAGCTCCGCCTCCTGGGTATCACCTTTGCTGTCTGCTTTGAGCATTTCCTCTTCAGCTACAACCTTTACTGTCTTCTTCTTCAGCTTCTCTAGTGTTGGGAGGAAGTGAGACTTCAGCAAGTCAGGTCGAGCCTTGCTAATAATTGGTTGAGCGTACACTGCAAATTAAACAGAGCGATTATTTATGAAACACTTTCAGATAGTTTTAGGAGTGTGTGCAGCAAAAAGTAAGCTGCTTATAGCAATGGCATCTCCTACAAGGCAAGTCACAAATTTGTGTCAGATACAACAGTGAGTGAAAGATCACTAATCTGCATCTCAATATCTGGTTGGTACATGCGGCAGCTTACAAAGAGACTTTATAGTGACACAGGGAGGAAGATATGTTACAAAATTAAAGTAGAACTGAAATGTTTATTACTTAAACAAAGATTCCATATTAAGACAAATCAGGGTAGTATTAAATGCAGCAGCGTCTATTTTTAAAAGGGAACTGAAGACCATTAAAATGTGATTCAGTCCACTCGATAATGGACCTATGAAAAGCATATTTTTTGTGCTTTATTACTGCTACATTTCATGCAACATTAATATAAAAAAATACTGCTCAGAGTCAACCCTCACTTTCTCTAAAAATGTGTTTTGTTTAAGCTGTTACGAAAATTGATTTCCAGTTTCTCAAATTGTTAAAAGTCAGTTTAGGTAGGTCTGCCAATGTTTTCCACCATCACATAAAGGTGTTCTCTTTTCTTTTCTCCATATTTCTGTAAAACATTTCTTAACAGTTCTGAAATGATTGTTTAAGATAGCTGTATCTTTATAGCTCTTGACAATTCTCACAATTTTGGGAGGATTATGATTTTTACAAGCTCTCAAAGACTACAGACCACTGGCTAAAGCTTAAACGGAGTGTTAGAATTCAGATGTTTGAAAGCAAGTGATACATGACTACAGTAAGCTAGAATGACATAAAAATTGGCTGCTAGACAAGAAAGTACCATGCATCATTTATAAAGCTTGAAAAGAAAAGAAAACCTGACAGAGGATCATGTGTATATTTATAGCAACTTTGACCCATGCATATGCAGCATTTTGGAGAAACTGGAAAATGATGACAAAATTATAAAGTGGGGAAATGCAGCCAAACAGCTAAATGACAACTTCACACAGAATATTACAACAATATTAAACTAGAGCTATAATGTAATATATTATAATAATGGCTCAGTGACCTGAATTATTATATATTTATTCATTTCACTGAGCTGTTTTTATAATGTGTGTTGACATGACAGACATAATAAACCTCAAAAGTGATGAATATGATGCACAGACTTTATTTTAGTTTCCTTTTAAGAGGGCCAATGTTGCATATTTAAACTTAACTTTTTGTTTTTTTGTCAGTTTAAATTGGCTGCCTGTTGTCACTTCTCAGGGAACTGGCAGACAGAACAAGGCAAACTAACTTTGGCAGAACTGAAGGTTCTAAGTGGTGGCTGGCTTGCTGGTAAGGTAACTGGCGGAACCCTCAGTTCTTTATAAGTTCTATAGTATTCATTGCATCACCAATCATATCATTACATGTGCCAGGTAATAGTGGATGCAAGCTTAGATGGTGGCACCTTATGCTCTTCTGAACCCTTGGAACACACAGGAGAAGTGCCATAATACCCCGCATGATGTGTGCATGTAGCAATTTAACTAACTAATGTAGTGAAGCAGTTGTACATTGAAAGCATCCTATCTGGTGGACTAATAATTTATGACCCAAATACATGCGTATATTATTTCTGTACTGTACCAGTAATTTATAACATTAATGCATCTGTTTTGTTATCCAAAGAATTAATGGTGCTTTTAGTCTTAAGAGAGTCACACAAGTTTTAAAGGTTGATGATAAAAAGAATGGAGACAGTAAGAAACTATACAGATAAGTACAGGAGCAAAGCTTTTGGGCAGTGCCATCCATCATCAGGACAGCAAGCTAATCATATGTGTGTATATCACATGCTCAGGAATGCCCACACATCATTTTAACATACATATGGCTCAACTGAGGACCAAAAAACAACAACATAGGAAGCAACATCAGTGACCATTTCATCTGGACATCAGAGAATGTGGTTCATGCATAACACCGACTGCTGAATCAAATAACCGACCGACCAGGACAAGATCCACGTTTGACATATGCTGACTTTCAATAAGCTTTTTAAAACTATGTATATCAAGATTTTGCTATGTGTTTTATTTTCTAAATTTACTTTCTTCTATTGATACTATTATACTTTAATAAACACAGTGTCCAATTTATATCTTATATGTACTGTTACTGAAGTAATAAAGTAAATACTAGGGTGCCTAGTGGTGCAGGGTGAGACTGCCACTTGCTCATCCTTGCAGGGGTAGACAAGACTGAGTGGTCGCACCTCAAAAGGAAGAACAACTGCAGAAGAAGTAAGACACCATTGGTTGGTAAGTGGCAGAAGGCAGAGTGCACCAATATATAAGGTGCCAGAGTAGACCAACCAGTAACAAACGTGTTGAGCCTCACTTATCCGTCAATAATACACTTGCCTAATAAAAATAATAAACACCAAAAATATCTTTATTCTCAAAAAATTCAATGTCCACTCTTTTGGTATTCACCTTAGTTTTTTCACAGAAACTATATTGTCCAACCTTCTCCAACTCTTTCTTCTTTTCCTCTTCAATCATGCCTGATCCCCATTTTACTTTTACTACTTCTTTTCCCAAAACATTCCTGAATCCATTAAGAAATTCATTTTCACTTTCAATTTCTCTTTTATTTAGTATACGGAAACTGTACCAACCTGGTCAAACCTTCAAATTGTAATAGTGTCTTGTTTGTGCTTGTGTAATTATGCAAGATGCAAGTCTATTTTTAAAGTATTGCAGGCTCTGTTGTTAAACAATGTATTATTATTATTATTACTATTATAATTAATAAATAATAAAAATAATAATAATAATTGCTTTGCTTTTAGATTTGAATACTGGGCTGCAAATCAATTGGAAATATGTGCAGTATTTGCAGTTTAGGCTGCTGTCAACAATATTTTATACCCTGCAACTTAAATTTGTGATGAGAAATAACACATGTAAAAAACAAAAGAAGCTGGAAGAAATATACTGGACATTGTGTACAAGACAGTACAGAGAAAAAAACAGTAAAATGAACTATTAGTAATTCCTCCATATCTGCCATATTAAGAAGCAGTCACTTTCACTGGATGTCTTCAGTGTAAAAGTAACAGCTTCTTTAGACGTCTTTCGACTAAAAGATACACAAATGAAAACAGACAATCTGCCCTGAACAGTATTCTGTTGGTAGTAAAAGAGCAGAACAGAATTAATTGACAGACTACCATTTACCGAGAAGGTGTATTGAAAATTTACACTAGAGAAAGATTGTAGATAATTCTGACCAGACTAAAACAGAGACGCTCTATAACAGGCATGTCAAACACGCGGCCCAGGGGCCGCATGCGGCCCGCAACAGAAATCTGTGCGGCCCTCATGACAGATTCTAGTTAGCACTAAACTTGCACAAAATGATTACTATCGTTTGTGATTGAATCATTCTGCGTCTTCAGCGTTACTTATTGACTTTTCTTACTTCTGCCTTCTGACAAAAGCGCGTTTCCCAAGGCATTACGGTACCGGAAACGTCATCCGCTAGTATAGCCACGAGCCTTGTCCAACTGAAGTGCTAGGCTGCAGCAGCCTGACAGCAGGGGCGGCCTTAGGCATGTGCAAACTGTGCACCTACACAGGGCTGCCACGCCAATATATATTGAATATAAAACAGAAAGAGAAAATAAATAACGACACAGCTGACGGCAATGTGGCCGAAAAATATTGTGTTTCTTGTTAATTAGTACACTGTATTTACTAATGTCGCTCGAGTCAGAGCAGTAAGCTATATGTAGTATTATAACGTTCTGCCGTGATGAGAATATCATGGGCTGCCACTTAGTTTTCAATTTACGGACACGCGCATATAGAAGCGTGACATGAGCACAAGGCGGCTATGCAGTGTCCGCAACTGACGTGGCCATCCGCCGTGCATAACATACCATATTGACACTGGCGGGCGAAGGGGCCACCGATTCTTTCTCTGCCCAGGGCCACCACGAGCCTAGAGCCACCCCTGGCAGGCTACACTATTGGCTGGGCTGCTGAGACTGGCCACTGGGCAGTACTGACCATCACGAGTAGTAATAGCTCGCATATTTTCACTTTTTTTTGCTCTAGTTTTATGTAATTTTGTGCTAGTATTGTAACAAACAGTTAGTGCAGACTACAGCTGAAAATCTGAAGTGGACGTGAGAAGTTGGGGAGTTGTTTATTAACAAATGTTTGTGATTTTGAGTTTGTAAAATTAGTGTAGGTCAGGGGACTTTTTGCATATTGGCTTATTTTACAATCTAAACTTTGAAGTAAACTTAGTAAAGTAAAATTTGATTGGAGGATTTGTTTTCCAACTTGAATTACTGAGCAATGAATGAATGAACAGGACTTTGTGCTGTTTACGTCACCCTACTCTTACAATGTTGAGAATGCGCCCGAGAATATCCAAATGGAGTTGATTGAACTGCAGTCAGATTCTATTCTGAAGGCAAAACACAATGAAGTTGGTGTGCCAGTTGTATGCTTACCTGCCACCCTCGTATGTGCAGATCCGTAAGTTGGCATCAAGAGTACTGTCTATGTTCTGAAGCACTTACCTTTATGAGCAATTGTTTTTGTTAATGAAAGCTACCAAAACCCCACATCGCTCAAGACTTACCGTCGAGCAACTTTCATCCCTCATAAAAGTTGCAGCTGAACAAGATTTCAAGCCTGATATTGACAAGCTGGTTACTAACAAGAGATGCCAAGTGTCGGGACAAAAGAAATAGATCTCACACTGTAAAACTCCTACAGTATATAAGCAATGAATATAATGTAATGAATAAATTATAATAATATAAGGACCTAGCTAAGAGGCTAAGACTCTAATTGTACGCTGTTGTATGGAGATTGTATGGAAATAAATTGCTTTTCTTTAAACTTTAAGTGTTACATTTTTTAAAGTTTTAAGTATGTTACAGTGCGGCCCGCTGACGCACGTATGGCAGTCGAAGCGGCCCACCAATGGTAGTGAGTTTGACATGCCTGCTCTATAACACTAATCATTATAAAGGTCTGCTTGTCTGAATGCTTATAACTTCAGCATGCAGCTCTACTTCTGAAGATTTTGCCACACTACCTGATTCTAGAAAGGGTTCATGTCTCCTCAGTAATATCCTAAATGATAATAGAAAAGCAGCAGTATATACAAAATTATAATTCTCACTGAATCAGTAAACTTACCAGCAATTCTCTTCATCCAGGAGGCCTCATCAATCCCAAGGTTATTGTTCAAGATTTTAAGAATATTCCCAAGAATAACACTGAGGTGTTCAGATGTCACCATAGTGCAGCACGGGCCACTGCTTTCTGTAATGTTCTCAGGCCCCTTCTCCCACCAGTAAGATAAGTAATTACACAGCATGGGCAGTATGACCTCGATGACATGGGGCATTTCTGTGTAGCGTGCACCAGACTCCGCCATATCATTGATGTCCTTCATTAAACCATCCAGCCTGGGCATCTCAGGGCACATCTCCTCAACTGTGTCTGGCATACCTAAAACTGCAGAGGTTAAGACAGGAATATATAATGTACATATATACAGAATATACAAAAAATAGGCAAAAAAAACACTGACATTAACTGTGCTTGAGCATCAGAGAGAGAGGCGCTGATTGGGTCTGAATAAGTAATCTAAATGCCTTTTGGGTTTCACAGGAGTGTCCTTATTAGCTATCAACTTTCATTTTTAAATGTGATTTTTTTGTCAATATATGGTAGATGAAGGGAAAATCAGTTTTGTAGTCAATAATTCTGCAGAAAAAAAGGCTCAGATTCTGTTCTTTGACTTTAGAATGTGTCTAAAAATTATTCAAATATTTCAAATTGCATTCAACAAATTAACGAAATTTACACAATTTAAACTAGGCGCTTTGCCAGAGCAGGAACTTAGTTTTCCTGAACGATATGGATGATTTGTGGTACCTGGACATTTTCAAACACACACCATCTGTAATCTTTAAGCAAAATATGAGATGTGCAAAGAAGTGTGATATGGTGTGAAGTGAGGTGCATTCAGGAGTTCATGGGAGATCCCTTCCCTCCACTTACTTGTTTGATGCAGTGTATAGCACAGTACACCAGCAAAGCAGCTATGAAAAGTGATGTGGTGTGAAGTGCAGTGTGATCGGGAGTTCATGGGGGTCTCCCGAACTTTATTGCTTCAGTGTGAACATGACGGGGGAAATTATTATCCTGCACCACAGATAATAATAATAATAATACATTTTATTTATATATTGCCTTTCCCATGCTCAAGGCACTTACAGTATATAATAAAGAACAGCAGGGTATACAGTATATAGCATTGTACAAACCAGATAAATAAATAAAGAAGATTAAGACAGTAAATTCTGAAAAAAAAACAGACAACATAATTGATGGTCTAGCACACACATACAGGTTACGTTGGCATCTTGACAAAGAAGTAAACTGAGAGAAAGGTAATAAAGTCAAGTAGAGCTAAAAGCCTTCCTGAACAGATGAGTTTTGAGTTGTTTTTTAAAAGAATTCATGGAGTCAGCTGCAACTATGAAGAGTGATGTGGTACAAACTGATAACTCTCCAAAGTCCAAACTACTAGAATATTTGTAAGATGGTGCCAGTGCTTGCGGTCAACCAATCAGCACAATATTCCCTTGTTGAACAAAAAGGACGTACCTTGGAACTATCTACCAGGAACTACAAATGGTTCCTGCTGTGGAAATACAACAAAACTTCCTGAGTTTCTAAAAAGCCCATGGTTTCTGCCATTTGAATTTAATGTCCCAAAAATATTTGACAAAACCAAGAAACATTATTTATTTATGTTTTGTTGAAAGACGGTAAAGAAATAACAGTGGACAGTAAAAATTGCTTGTTTGAACATGCCTGAATAACAAGGTATAGCTGTGATAAATGTACCTCTTCTTCTTCCTCTTTATCTTTTCCACTTCGATGTGGGGTCAATGTTCTTGATTGACCTTCTCCAAACAGCTCAGTCCTGCACTTCCTACCCAGTCAAACTCTTTTCCTTCAGATCTTCTTTTACTTTATTCATCCATATCCGCTTTGGCCTCTCTCGCTTTCTCTTACCCTGGACTTTCATTTCTATCACTCTTTTGCCCACATATTCATTGACTCTCCTCATCACATGTCCATACCACTTCAGCCTACATTCCTGTACTTTCTTAGACATTTTTGTTGTACCTCTGATTGTCTCATTTCTTATTCTGTTTATTTCTGTAACTCCACACATCCATCTCAACAGTCTCATTTCTGCCACATCCAGCTTCCACTCCTGTGCTGCCTTTACTGCCCATGCGCAGCTCCATACATCATTGGTGGTCTTACAAACCTAACCTTTAACCTTTGCCTTAATTCTTTGATCACAGAATGCTCCTGATACCTTCTTCCAATTGCTCCATCCTCTGTGAGATATCTCTGCATTTAGTTCTCCATCTCGGGCTACAACTGATCCTACATATTTACACATACCCACGCTTTTCAATAGCTCTCCCTGCAGGCTAACTTCTGAATCCTGATCATCATTAAACCTCATATATTCTTTCTTCTTCCTATTTATCTTCATACTTCCAACTTCCTCTCCACCTCATCTTTTCTGGTGCTACACAACACAATGTCCCATCTGCAACAGGAGGATTGGTCTTTTATCCCATGACTCAACAAATCCTTAACCAAAACAAGGAGGTAAGGAATTAAAGAAAATGCCTGGTGCAGACCTACTCTACATTGGATTTGGTCTTGTTGTGTCCTCACTCCCTCATACATATCCTGGACAATTCTTATATGCTTCTGTGATAAATGTACTGTAGGCTATAAAAGTCCTTGCCCTTGTCTTTATGCAAATAAGATTTTAACAACAAAAATCAAATAACATTCCATACAAGCAAGTCAAGTTTAGCAAAAATATGTTCAAAACAAATCAACCCATACCCATGAGAATGAGAGCTAGGCCAGCAGAGTAAACAAGTGTGCATTAAAACTACTGAGGACTTGACAATGTCTTCTCTAATGTAACTTCCTCAGTGTTAGGGCCTATGGGAGCTGCTCCAAAAATGCAAATTGTTCAGAACCATCAGACCAACCTGTTAAGATTCAGACTATAATTACATTGCCTTCTTGTGGGTGATACAGGATTCTAAAATTATAGGATTCATACAGTTAATTTGATTTTTTTAATTAAATTAAGTGAACGCTTAAAATACTTTTTTTGGCTAATCCCTAGTGGGAAATCTTTCTATCCATGTATCAGACATGCAAGTAAGAAATGTACTGCATTCTGTACATATGACAATACCATTACTACTATGGTGACTATCTACTGTATCTGTCTATCTCAATTAGGGTTGTACAGTATATACAGTTAGGTCCATAAATATTTGGACAGAGACAGCTTTTTTCTAATTTTGGTTCTGTACATTACCACAATGAATTTTAAATGAAACAACTCAGATGCAGTTGAAGTGCAGACTTTCAGCTTTAATTCAGTGGGGTGAACAAAACGATTGCATAAAAATGTGAGGCAACTAAAGCATTTTTTGAACACAATCCCTTCATTTCAGGGGCTCAAAAGTAATTGGACAAATTAAATAACTGGAAATAAAATGTTCATTTCTAATACTTGGTTGACAAACCTTTGCTGGCAATGACAGCCTGAAGTCTTGAACTCATGGACATCACCAGATGCTGGGTTTCCTCCTTTTTAATGCTGTTCCAGGCCTTTACTGCAGCAGCTTTCAGTTGCTGTTTGTTTGTGGGCCTTTCTGTCTTCAACAAGTGAAATGCATGCTCAATTGGGTTAAGATCAGGTGACTGACTTGGCCATTCAAGAATTTTCCACTTCTTTGCTTTAATAAACTCCTGGGATGCTTTAGCTGTATGTTTTGGGTCATTGTCCATCTGTATCATGAAACGCCACCCAATCAATTTGACTGCATTTAGCTGGATTTGAGCAGACAGTATGTCTCTGAACACCTCAGAATTAATTCGGCTGCTTCTGTCCTGTGTCACATCATCAATAAACACTAGTGTCCCAGTGCCACTGGCAGCCATGCACGCCCAAGCCATCACACTGCCTAAACCGTGTTTTACAGATGATGTGATATGCTTTGGATAATGAGCATTTCCACGCCTTCTCCATACTTTTTTCTTGCCATCATTCTGGTAGAGGTTGATCTTGGTTTCATCTGTCCAAAGAATGATTTTCCAGAGCTGTGCTGGCTTTTTTAGATGTTCTTTAGCAAAGTCCAATCTAGCCTTTCTATTCTTGAGGCTTATGAGTGGCTTGCACCTTGCAGTGCACCCTCTGTATTTACTTTCATGCACTCTTCTCTTTATGGCAGACTTGGATATCGATACGCCCACCCAACCCCTGGAGAGTGTTGTTCACTTGGTTGGCTGTTGTGAAGGGGTTCCTCTTCACCATGGAAATGATTCTGCGATCATCCACCACTGTTGTCTTCCGTGGACGTCCAGGTCTTTTTGCGTTGCTGAGTTCACCAGGGCTTGCTTTCTTTCTCAGGATGTACCAAACTGTAGATTTTGCCACTCGTAATATTGTAGCAATTTCTCGGATGGGTTTTTTCTGTTTTCGCAGCTTAAGGATGGCTTCTTTCACCTGCATGGAGAGCTCCTTTGACCGCATGTTGTCTGTTCACAGCACAATCTTCCACATGCAAGCACCACACCTCAAATCAACTCCAGGCCTTTTATCTACTTAATTGATAATGACATAACAACGGACTTGTCCACACCTGCCCATGAAATAGCCTTTGAGTCAATTGTCCAATTACTTTTGAGCCCCTGAAATGAAGGGATTGTGTTAAAAAAATGCTTTAGTTGCCTCATATTTTTATGCAATCATTTTGTTCACCCCACTGAATTAAAGCTGAAAGTCTGCACTTCAACTGCATCTGAGTTGTTTCATTTAAAATTCATTGTGATAATGTACAGAACCAAAATTAGAAA
Source organism: Erpetoichthys calabaricus (assembly GCF_900747795.2). Classification (NCBI taxonomy): domain Eukaryota; kingdom Metazoa; phylum Chordata; class Cladistia; order Polypteriformes; family Polypteridae; genus Erpetoichthys; species Erpetoichthys calabaricus. The sequence goes on along the minus strand of NC_041409.2, from coordinate 34,261,081 downwards.
AAAGTTGTCTCTGTCCAAATATTTATGGACCTAACTGTAGGTCCTGGAAAAGTACCAAAAAACACAATTTTTAAAAAGGTACAGAAACAACATTTCAGGATTTCGGTACTGGAAGTAAATGTCACCTTTCCTCTCACAGCACACTCTACCCAGCCCCCACCCCCACCCCCATCTCCCCTTCCATCGATACTCTCTATGCTCTTTGACACAATCAGGACTTCACCAGGGAAGAGCCCTTATTACTTCACAGAAAACTCCACTGATCAAGAGGGCAGCAATGTGTATTGAGCAATTGTGCAGAACATCAGGGAGGCTGGACGGGGATTTTGGGGGGTTTCGAGTTATCTGTTATTTACTTCTGAACAATTTTGGTGCCGGTACTGAGGTCTGGAAAGCTGGCATTGATACCAAAGTCAAATTTTTAGTACCAAGCCACAAGGTTATTATAGTTAACGAAAACTAAAATCAAAACTGAAACTATTATTAAAAAACTTTTTTGTAAACTGAAATAAAATAATTAACAAAACCGAAATGAAAAACTAAAACTAAACAAAACTATTACAGTAGCTGGAAAGACTAACTGAAATAAAATAATAATTTACTAAAAATAGTTTTAGTTTTTGAATGAATATTCTTGCTGTTAGTTTTTAACCCTTATAACATTTAACTCTAAAACTGACAGTCATCTACCACGAGTCGCCCGCATATATTCATCCAGTGAACGGCGGCTTGTGAAGGAGGGAGGGGGTTCACACAGCATTTGCGGTGACACAGCAAGCTGAATACGGGCGTGTAAAGCATGTGGAATAGAAAGAGATTTATGTTCTGCCGTTTCTTTGTGCTTTTTATATATCAAGATGTAATTCAAATGCCTAAAATCGGAATGTGCTGGTCAACAAAAACTTTACCGTATGGACAGAAAAATCGAGTGAGTAACGTTTCAGTTTAATTATCAGGTCCCTAATTTTGGTTGACAATAATTCACCTGCCACTTTGCATATGAACTATACGAAGTATAGATAAAGTATAGTAATTATGAAAAAAATTCGACCTCAAGATTTTGATGAATTTTGACGTTTTAGAACTCCCCGAGTCCGAAAATACAGTTTTTTGGAATTATGTATGTGTGTGTGTGTAAACACGATAACTCAAAAACACAACTAGATAGATGGATGAAATTTGGCATATGGTTGTTACACCAAAATTGTAGCTCTGTATTAACTTTTGGGCCAAATCCATCAACTGGAAGTGGTACTTTACCTGAACACATACTCGATTTTTTTTTTATTTGTGCAGCTGCAGAGTCCGATTTAATCAACTTTATTTTTATAATAATTGTTCAATATACAGTGGTACCTTGAGATGCGAGTTTAATTCATTCCATGACTGAGCTTGTAAGTCATAATGTTTGTATCTCAAATCAATTTTCCCCATTGAAATTAATTGAAATGAGATTAATTCGTGCCAGCCCCCAAAAAACCACCCCAATTTTTTGTTAAATGTTTTCAACATTTGAAAAATGTATTTATTTGTATACAAACAAAATAAAACCTAATACATAAAAGAGAATCTCAAGAAATAAACAGATGTTGGCGAAGCTGATTAGCGTATTGTAATGTTTTTTTCTTTCACTTTTGCTTAACTTTTTGCTAAATTTTCTTCTTCACTAGTTTTTTTTCTTTTTTGCCACGCTTTCCTCACTTTCATTCTCAAGGCGTTTCAATAGAAACCTATCCAAGGAGCTTTGTTTAGTCCTCCCCTTTAGAATGTTTCTGAAATGAGTTAGGCAAGTGTCATTAAATACCGCCGCTGCACGATCAGTCGCAATTTTTTCAGGGTTTTTTTTCAATAAAGTCAAGCATTAGGCAAGTGTCATTAAATAGCGCTGCTGCACTACCAGTTGTAACTTTTTCAGGATGTTTCTTTTCAATAAAGTCAAGTCTTAGGCAAGTGTCATTAAATAGCGCCGCTACACTAGCAGTTGCAGTTTTTTTCATGGTTTCTTTTCAATAAAGTCAAGCGTTAGGCAAGTATCATTAAACAGAGCCGCTGTGCGATCAGTTGTAACTTTTTCAGGATGTTTCTTTTCAATAAACTCAAGCGTTAGGCAAGTGTCATTAAATAACGGCGCTGCACGATCAGTTGCAATTTTTTCAGGGTTTCTTTTCAATAAAGTCAAGTGATAGGCAAGTGTCATTAAATAACGCGCAAGAGAGAGAGAGACACACACATGCGGGAGAGACACACACATGCGCGCGTGAGAGAAAGAGCGAGCGAGTGAGATACCCTATTATTTATGTTGACCCTCTTCTCCACTTACAGAGCTAGTTTACTGTTTTTCTTTGAAATAAATACTCAAAAACATTTAACATACTGATGCCTCAATTAATGTACGGTAATTTTAGTGGTATTTATTTTGATTATTGAAACTTACCAGTAGCTGCTGCATTTCCCACCCTAGGCTTATACTCGATTCAATAAGTTTTTCCAGTTTTTGTAGGTAAAATTAGGTACCTCGGCTTATATTCAGGTCGGCTTATACTCGAGTATATATGGTATTTTACTACAACTGTCTATTTTAAATGCCAACGAATAATATTGATTACTTTATCCTCTAACTTACATTCTATAAACATAGCTTTTTTGCATTTGTTTGCATATTGTTCAGGATATTTTTCTCTTTTTTATTTATTGGATGATTCTCTTTGTCCTTAATTTTTATTATATGCAACTCTTTTTTGTTCATTTTCTTTTTGTCGATGTTCTTTATCAGCTCTTGACGCTCTTTTTCTATCACAGTCAAAAATCTGACATTCTTGAACCGATAATTTGCTTTTCTGCCTGGCCATTATAAACAAATGCATTGAAGGGCGAGTTAGCACTGAGAGTGTCAAGGGGTGGTACTGAGAGAGAATGTGCACAGTAAGAGTAACGATTGGGTGAGTGTTGTGGAGGGGAGTGATCAAGGCTGAGTATCACAGAAAAGTTTTTTAATATAATAGACAGATAATATAGGTATATATAATAAATTAAAATCTTATTTCTGACCAATCAAAAGCTTCAAGTGTTACAGGAGAACAAAAAGTAAATTATTTGGTAATTTCCAAATAAATAAAGTAGGTATTAATCCAAAATAAAATCTAAAAAAAAAATACCTCTATACTGCATCCTTTACTTTGTATATATTCAAACAGTTTTAAATGGTTCGGAAACAAACCTACACATACATAGACAAAAAACATACTGTATATATCCTCAATACAAATTCAAGCAGCTTTCAAATGTAAAACAAAGAAGAACATAAACAAAACTGACATATTCACTCAATTGTGGTCAGCTTATGCTCCAAAGCAAAAAAAAAAGAAAGGCACAAGAAATCTTTAATTAGTGTAGCACTTGCTTGGGTCTGGGACTATAAAGTCTTACATTGTGCATACTCTAAAGGATGGTACTGCTTCAGATGGTACAAAGGATTAGTGGTATTATGTCTTTGTGGGAAATGCTTTCAACACAATTTGAAGTGTGTATTACTCTGCTTCTTTTCGGACTTTAAATAGCCAAAATATCTCCAAACTGCTGAATTCCTCTGAACTTTCTTTTCAATAATGTCCATGTCTTTTGAGCCTTGGGCTTTGTCTGTTTGGGTAACGCTGAATTTCTAGTTTTAGTTAACATTTTCTTTCATCATTTCATCTTTTATCTCACTTCCACTCCTGACGTACAGTATGCTCATTAGTACGTGTACTGCTACCAGCTCCGTGCTGCAGGCATCAACCTAAATTGATGTGGCTGTAACTCTATTCCAACCACATTGGTTTGGCATGGTGCTATTCTCATTATCATTGGCTTTTCATGTTGTCTGTTAAAACGTACATGGAATGAGTTATATCGGCTTTCTATCAACCATGTCTTATGTTTCTATTGGGGAAAAGTTATTTCGTCATAATTATCTCTATAGTTTTATCGTCCAGCCCTAACTGTAAATACTGTATATATGCCTTAATGTTGTTTACAGGCAGCTACACCAATCTATCAAGCTTTCTAAAACTTAGAGGCAGCCATAAGAATAAATCTATTTATTTAAAAGTGTTTCATATTAAGTTTTAGAACTATTTCAGTTAGACTACAGCTTGTTTGGGACAGATACACAGAATGATCTACCTGTGTACAGATTTCGGAAGGCAGCAACATAAAGGTGTGCATAGTATCCATATAAAGGAAACAGACACAGCTACAATTACATTTACAGTAAAACAACAAACATGTCAATATGTGGCAAAATGTAATGTCCACTGCGGTGTTTTCTGTGATAAAAATAAACGTAACACTTAAAACCACTGTTATGCCACTTTACATTAAATTATTCCCTTCTACATTTATACTTTTTGTGTCATAATATGTAAACCATCCTCTTAATTCTCTTCTGTTAGTTGCCCAACTCCTTACTTTACCCATGCAACTTGCACACTCATTCACATTTACCTGACTGTTGTCCTTCATCAAACCACTAGACTTAGCTGTATCTGTATAATTTGGTCAGGCATCACCTGACTAGATTTGGACCTGTTTCTGACTGCACCCATTTTTCACTACAACTGTCAACACCAATGGTTAGTGCTGCTGCCTACCAGCTTCAAATACAGGTCAAATTCCGTTTCAACGAAGTACCAGGGACCTAAAAAATATTTTGTTGTAATGAACATTTTGTAGTAGTGAGATTCTGTATTTGTCGCTATAGTGTTTTCTTTAACTTGCGTCTAGGCATTTGCAATCATTTCAATAGCTTCTTTTATATTAATTTTCCTCTCCTTCTGTCTACAAGTTATGCTGATGAGAATTTTTCTCAGCATTTCCTTGTGATAATGCACTTTCAGGGTGCGAATGATGCCCAAATCCAATGGTTGAAGCAATGCCATGCAATTGGGTGGGAGGAATTCAACACGAACGTTATCTAAATGTGGAAGCATGTTGTGGGCAGCGCAGTTATCAATCAGAAGCTGAATCATCCTTTTCTTCTTCTTCATATTGTTAGGTTTCTGAACTCTTTTCGGAGCCCCCACCCCCACCCCCCATCCAACAGGACGACATGCAAGCAATTGCTGCATCTGTGGAAGATTGTTTGTCCGTTGCCGGAGCAACAGTAGGCTCACAGCGCTGCAGCGGAGCGCCGAGGAAGCAAATCCTAAAAGATCGTGGTCGCGCTATAAGTCCCTGTCTTGCACCCCAAAACATGAGGCTGAGTATCAATACTTTAGCAAAAGCAGCTTTATTCAGCTTGAAACAGGAACAGCAGGGTTATTTATTGTAGTGGGATCTACCACACTCCTATACAGAGACACAGCAGTCAGGCAGGATTGTGACTAGGTTAGTGGCCAAGTAATCCTGTTCCCTGCATTTACAATGTTCCTTGCATCACCCATCGAGATCTTTTCTGTTTGCTTTGGCAGCGAGACACAGCAGAGCTGTGAGCCTGCTGTTGCCCTGGCAACAGATAAATACTCTTCCACAGACGGGGTGATCGCACTTCAGGACGCTCTTCAGCATGTCGTCCCGTTAGGGGTGGTCCCAACAGAGTTTAGAAATCTCACAACAGTGACTTTGCTTTTTCTTGAATGAGTGGCGCACTAATAGGAATGTTTCTTGAGCGATCATCACTAAACAACATAAAAACTGCTTTTTCGACGTCTTTAAATGCAGCAGTTCGTAAGGTTTGCAACCCGAGATTTTTCTTCATTTTTAGCTTGGTCTTTCAAGAAAGTTGACAATGTTGATGGAGAAATTCAGAATTCACTGGCAACATCTTTTTTTCTTTTTGCCGGAATCGAGAGGCCACAAAAATTTCAAGTTTTTTTTTTCTAATGTGAACTGTTGTCGTTTCTTCGTGTCTGCCATTTCTATAGGAGGGTGACAATGAGTTAAATTCCAATGGATGTTTTTCAAATGTTGATGAGCAATAAGCAAAAGGTATCACTGAAAACCACAGAAAACAAACACAGCAAAAAAACAGTAGGGGCACTGTTCGAAGAAAGAAAAAATGTTTTACAATGTTTCTGTTTGGGGATCATTGTGCACAACTGAGCTGCATTTCAAGGTCTTTTGGGCACTTTGTTGTATCTGCTGAATGTATTTTGTATTAATGAGATTTCGATAGACTCTGTCATATGGGGAAACTGTTGGGACCATAAAAATAATTTGTTGTAATGAAAATGGCATTGTAAAGATATTCGTTGTAACAGAATTTTAACTGTACTGTCTGTGTGGACTCTCCACTTTCTGCTTATGTCTCTGTGGGTACTCCTGCTGCTTTCCCAGATCCCAAAGACATACATGTTAGATTAACAGGTGGATAAAAACAGGCCCCATATGAATAAAAGTGAGTGTTTCTGTGAGTGTGTGTATATTTTACTCCTTTTTCTGAATTTTGTCTCTAAAAAGAAATACGTATAGTATGTGCAGGTACACATTAAGGTTGACCCAGAGAAAATGGAAACAAGTGATAAAGAGCAGTGATAAAATAGTAGGAAGGATCATCACATGCATGTGAAAGCAATGGTAGAAAACTAAGAGGAAAACTCATAGAAAGAACAGTACTGAAATAAAAGCTTTCAAAGGTCCAGTTGAGAATGCCCGGTCAAGATAAATCAGAAGAACGTAAAAGAATCAATTGCAACATTAAAACATTAGAAAGATTTAGACGAGAACAGGTCATTCAGTCTCACAAAGCTTCCAATTCCTATCCACTTAATCCCTCCAAAATAACATCAAGTCAAGTTTTGAATGTCCCTAAGATTGTATAAGAAAAAGGTCTTGTCATTCTTGTCTGTTATCACTTATCTTAAAATACATATGCACATTATGTATGGTAATGTAAAACAATAAAATAACTACAGTAATAAAGTAAAACTGACATCAGGTACAGTAATAATGCCAATAGGATGCAACACTGTGCTTTTCAATGTTTATCATTTATTTAATTTGAAGTTATATATGCGTTCACAGTATGTATTCATTTTCCAGTTGCCTACAAACATTTTCAATTATGTAACACTTACTGGTTCTTTCTCTGGGTGTCTTTGTATTGAAGACAGAGCGTGGATTGTGCATATTCAGATGAGGCTCAAGGAAAGCAACGGGCATGGCCCCAGCAAGAGTAGCTAAACATTCTCCAAGAGCTGGACGCTGCCTAAGAAACAAACAAAGACAGCCAAACATGGCATCATGAGACAAAGTGAAAGAATCAGCAAGAGAGATTGCCAAACAGAAGGAAGTAAAGGAGAATGAAGAGAGTTTGGATAATCACAAAGCGGTTCATTCTATTTGAAAAATTCATCCAAACATTTTTCCACATTAACTTTGTTTTATCCATTCAAGGAATAAAAAGTATTACTCACATAGAACTTTCTTATCAAGTTCTGACAATTATTTCTTATTGCAATAACAATAATTATGCCCACTATAATCAAATCACATAATACATGACCAGTGACACGCACACAACATCAACACAGAACATAGAAACATTTCATGACAGTTATTGAGTTTGAACTGAAAGAACTAACAACTGTGTCCAGTTAAAGCTAAGATTTGGTACTGATTAAGGGGTTACTTGCAGTGAAAACCCATGTTCTGAGTTGAGATACCCTTATCCAAACAATCTTAAAATAAAGAATTTCTCTCTAACATAACATTCTCAATGTTATCTTAAATGCTTAAATAGCTTGAACCTTTTTATTTAGTTAATACATTAAATTAAATAATTCACAGTCACAATGGAGCCAAATTAGACAATTAGCATAAACTGCATGCGTTTGAGGAAAAAGTCCAAAGAAAACTCTTCAGAGACAAGAGAAGAACATGCAAAGTCATCACAGACAGCGACTGAGGATGGGATTGAACTGAGGTTGATGTATTCTAAACACAGAAGCGCTAAGCATTGCGTCATTGTGATGCCCACCCAAAAAAAAAAAAAAAAAAAATATATATATATATATATATATATACATATATAAATAGTATTGTCACAGAAAGGATGGATCCTTGCCCAGCCAGGAAGCCATTACTATGGAAAGTCATGGATGGATAGGCACCCCAGCCGGGTTGGTTCCTGACATGTTTCCCGGCCATAATAACAGAAGGTCAAAGAGAGACAGCTTCCCAGGACCATGTACTCCACCTTTACATGGGATGGAAGCATCCATATGGTGAAACTCCCATTTGTATATCCACAGGGCATATGGGGAAAATAGTCATGATGTATTGCCTTGTTGGGGTACTTGGGTGCAGCCAGGGGGAGCTGCAGGGGAACATTCTCCCTATACTGGGGGGGGCTTCCGTAATGCAGTACAGTGGCATGGAAGTGCTCCAGGGCCTGCCATAAAAGAAGCTGCCTCACCTGTATCTGAGTGTCAGAGTTAGGGGCGGAGCAGGAAATTATTCATTTGGGAGGAGTGGAGGAGTAAAGAGAAGAAGGAGAAAGAAAAGGAAAAGGAATGAATTTGCTTGTGCTGGGTGGTTTGAAAGGTACTTTTGTTAAATAAAACCATTTATTGTGAACCCGGGACATGTCTGTGCTGAGGTTTGGGGATCAGTGGTGTCCCCAACAGGCTACATATATACTGTCACAAACGTGCAATTAGGGGACAGCCAAGGGGTCCAATTCAAGGCATGCAAACACAGGGAAAAGGGCTAGTAAAAGAGTACTAATACCTTCTCCCGTTCTTCCCACAGAACCATGGAAGACTAAGTAACCTTTTATCACTTCCAGATGACCTCACTACCGTCCCAACCTGATGACCTGACTTCAGTCCCGCCTTGATGACCTCACATCCATCCCAACCTGATGACAGCACCCTACTTCCTGCCGCCTTCATATACTGTAAAACCTCATTCTCTCATTTATCATATGTCTTTTTTGTTGTTCACAGCTGACAAGACTGGTATCAATCCTTTGTGATTACTCTGCGAATTCAAAATGCAGGGGCCAATCCCAAATCTTTGACAGATTACAATTCATCCACACTACATATGCCTTCTTAATTTTCTGCTATCACTATATAATAAACAGACATCTGGGGTTTTTAAGCTACATACAGATTTAAAATTCACTCAGGATACACATGATAAAACAGCAATCATAGACTAAAATGAAATTAGGAAAGCAGCAGAAGTTGTTTTCAAGTTTTATCTAAAAACACCTCTGTGACCCATCTTGGCATTTTAGAATGAAAATGGGAATTGTCTCCAGCAGCTGCAAACACAGCAGGTCGTGAAAATTTCCTGTGAAAATGACTTTAGTATCCAAACGATTAACATTATGCTAGAAAATCATTATATGAATTAATACTCTTAACTTTGACCAGCTGGACACAAATATTTGTTAATTTATTTGTAGCTAGATGAATGCAACTTGAGCTACTTGATAAAACATATATAGAGCATGGTAATGTTTGGTTACCAGCCATCCATTCAGACATGTCTGTCTCTTTTATCTGCTTTGTTTCTAATGAACATGTTGATTTTTGATTCTATTCAGTATTTCTTTCTGCTATGTCAAGGACAAAATAAACTTTTTTTATCCTTGAATGTGAAATCAGTGAATAATGTGCAATGAAATGTAATCACAATAAAACATCAGACAAACATGCTAAAACAGAACCCAACATGTGGCATGCTTTGAAAAGGATTATTGATTTAACAATATATATATATAACAAAAACAGTTATGACTGAATCTACAGCTCAGGATTTAACACTGTTGTACCCTCAAAACTGACCACTCAATTTAGGACTGACTGCACACTCTGCCTGAACTGTGGACTTCCTAGCAAACAGGCCTCTGCATGTGCGGACTGGCAGCATCACATCCCCATGCTGGCCCTCAACACAGGTATTCCACTTCACAGGGCAGTGTGCGGAGCTCCCTTCTCAACTTCATGTCCATCTTTAAATTTGCTGATTGTACAACTATTATAGGCCTGATCACCAACAATGATGACCAAAATCCTGGTGAAGCAGTAGGCAAACTGCACTGCTATCAACATTAAAGAGGATGCTATGGTGAGGGTAATCAGCTCTACATTTTATGGAGTGGCCATCATTGATAAACTAATTTTGTCTCTTGTCAGGGAAGCTCCCCAACACCTTTACTTCCACAGATATCTTTGGACAGCTCAAATTTCTCCTTTTGTTCTCATAAACGTCTACAGATGCACAGTGGGTTCCTTCCTTACTGACTCCATAATATCCAGGTATGGCACCTGCTCTGCTCAACATTATAAAGCACTTCATAGAGTGGTGAAGGTGGCACAGAATATAACTGGCACTCATTTGCCTTCATTTCAATAAATATAGTGCACAATGCTTGCTGCTTTATCAGAGCAATAGTAAGACCTCAGCCACTCTACACAGCCACCTTTCTCACTAATCCCATCTGGACTACTGGTGCTTGCATCATTTGATTCAGGGACTATTTCTATCTACAGGTATTAAGGTGACTGAACTCCCCTTCAGATAAAACCACCAAAGCCCTCCAAAACTTCCCCTGTGGAAGACAACTGACCTCACTTCAAATTTTGGTCTCATTGGCCCTGCCTCTTCTGCATCAATGACTATTTAAACCAAATTTTTCCTGGAAGTCCTCATTGATCTGGGACCATCTGTTTTTCTGTTTCCTTTTGATTTACATACATACACACACACACACATATATATATATATATATATATATACACTATATATATATATATATATATAATATATATGTACTGTATATACTGCTCAAAAAATTAAAGTAACACTTTTTAATCAAAGTGTAGCATAAAGTCAATGAAACTTCTGGGATATTGATTTAACAACAGGTGCACTAGAGGGGGAACAATGAGACACCCCCCAAAACAGGAATGGTTTAATAGGTGGAGGCCACTGATATTTTTCCCTCCTCATCTTTTCTGACTGTTTTTTCACTAGTTTTGCATTTGGCTACGGTCAGTGTCACTACTGGTAGCAAAATGACCTCCAGAAGGCCACCGTTGTGAATGTCTCTGATCAAACAATCAGAAACAGAGTTCATGAGGGTGGCCTGAGGGCCCGACGTCCTTTAGTCGGCCCTGTGCTCACTGCCCGGCACTGTGGAGCTCGATTGGCATTTGCCATAGAATACCAGAATTGGCAGGTCCATCACCCTGTGCTTTTCACATGTGACAGACGTGAAAGGGTCTGGAGAAGCCGTGGAGAACGTTATGATGCCTGTAACATTGTTTAGCATGACTGGTTTGGTGATGGGTCAGTGATGGTCTGAGGAGGCATATCCATGGAGGGATGCACAGACCTCTACAGGCTAGATAATGGTACCTTGACTGCCATTAGGTAATGGGATGAAATCCTTGGACCCCTTGTCAGACCCTATGCTGGTGCAGTGGACCCTGTGTTCCTCCTGGTGCATAACAATGCCCGGCCTCATGTGACGAGAGTATGCAGGCAGTTCCTGGAGGATGAAGGAATTGATACCACTGACTGGCCCCCAAACTCGCCTGACCTAAATCCAATAGAACACCTCTGGGACATTATGTTTCGGTCCATCCCATGCTTCCAGGTTGCACTTCAGACTGTCCAGGAGCTCAGTGATGCCCTGGTCCAGATCTGGGAGGAGATCCCCCAGAACACCATCCGTTGTCTCATTAGAAGCATGCCCCCCACCCCGACATTGTCAGGCATGCATAAAAGCACGTGGTGGGTATACAAACTACTGAGTACGATTTTGAGTTGCTGCAATGAAATTTCGGCAAAATGAACTAGACTGCTGCATCATTTTTTCACTTTGATTTTCAGGGTATCTTTGAATTCAGCCCTCTGTAAGTTGATAATTTTCATTTCCATCAAATGATGCGCCATCCTTTTGTTCCTAACACATTACCCAGTCCATATCAGTATAGATTCCCATTGAAATCTGATGTGTTTTCAAAGTGTTCCTTTCATTTTTTTAAGCAGTTTATACAGTATATACATATATATATAAACATACATTAGCCGTGCTACCCTTTTAAGACAAGTTGAAGTCTAAGTGATGAATGTAGACCTCAATGTTAATATTTTCAATGCCCCACATAATGAAAATGCCTCGGTTATATGCCATTTGGTATGGAATGAGTATATAAGAAGTGTTATGCCTGTGAGGCGCCATCTGTTAGAACGACAAACACAATGCATTTTATTACTAAAATTGATGGTGATATACCGTTTTTTGGAATGACAGAGACATATCAACCAGATAAGCACACAGACACGTATCCTTTGATTAATGTGGATATATGTTCCATGTGCTACATGCCTTTTTCGTCTGTATCTGTGTGTGTTTTTGTTTGGTATTCTTATTATTGTCTAGTGTTTGAGGAGATATACAAGTAAGAATTTCTTTGTACTATGTACACAACAATAACTTTGAACTTGAAACTTGAACATGAATGCATGCAGTATCAGATGAAATTCACACACGGATGTGGATTGCAGTCTCCTTAATTAAACACACACTGGCAAGCATGCATTTTCAAAAACAGCTCAATAGCCCCTGTTCAAAATGTGCTTGTATTTAAAGCATGAAGGCAATAATATGCTCAGGTAATAAGAAGTGATCTATTCACCTCTCCACATAGATGTTCTTTCCAGTTCCTAAAGAGTATAAGCTGCATAGAATTCTGTAACAGGAGACCTGGACATCATCCACTGAAAGAGACAAGACAACAAAAAGAATGAATGCTTCAGCAGCTAAGCTTTCCCCATTTCTCACTGCATCTTCCTGATGGGACTGAGGATGTTGTACTGTGACTGATATAAACTTTCAGTAGAACACAAACTATCATAATACCAATTCAATTGTTCTTTTCCAATTTGACCTGAGTCAAACAACTTCCCATATTCTAGCTGCTGTAAACCACACTGAAGATGATCAGCTCCTGATACTGCATGATTTTACTCAGTGCTAGTAAGGCCTAAATGGCCCATTAAGGTGAGACAGTTAAAATCGGGGACTGGTGCTGAAGGGCAAAAATGCAGTGGACACAAAACTACAAAATTAATACGTACAGCTAATGCTTTATTAAGAGTTATTAATGCAAAACTGAGTCACATTACCTGTAATCTGAATGTAATGCTGAAAATAACACCTAAATAAACATGAAGACAGTTGTACTCCCAGCAAAACACCAGCACACAGCTGTGGACTAATGGCCAGAAGAGGTCACCAAAAACACTGAAATATTTATATTTGGGTAGGGGTAAAATACAAAGCATCCAGGTGAAGTAGTTTATTTGGTGGTCCCAAGTTGTGAGTAATTCAGTGCTGGCCCCTGCTATTGACCACTGTTGCTGAGCAACATTTCAGATTAAGTGGGTTTGACAATGGAATGTTAATACATTTACAACCTGGATTATTTCTGAAGTCATTACTAACAAGCACACACTACATTAAAAGAGATTAAAAAAATATCCTGATTCATTTAAAGGCAAGTTCTAGTTTAAAAAACCTTTTTGAAACAGTTTTGAAAGCAACCTAGGGTTATTGTGAAGGCGCCTCCATGGAAATGTGTCATTCTAACTAGCAGTCAGCGATAAACTGGTGTACACTGTATACCCAATGAAATTCTTCTTCTAGTTTGAAACTGGAAAAAAAATGTTTCATCATTATGCTCAAAATTAGTGGAAGACTTGCACAGTGCAGGTGTTCCTAATAGTCAAACCTACACAAGTTAAATGGGGCCCCATGCCAGTAATGTTACGATGATGTAATTTGTCATCATTTATTATTTAACTAAGCTTGTTATAGGTTAGCACATTCCCAAAGAGCTTCTCATTTTTTTCCATTATTCATATGGACCTCAACACAAGTAATGGGCAACATTGCATCTAGTCTGCAGTATCTGTCAGTAGCTAAGAAAAGAAAAAAAAAACTTGCAAGTGAGAATAGAGAATGGCATGCAAGTAAATGTATCTCATAAGCCATGGGTGTTTGAGATTTTGTCAAACATGCTTAGTTTGATATGCAGTCTCACTGGGACTGAACAGACTGTCTTCAGGTAAACTGGCAGTTTAGCTTGTGTTTCTGAACAAAGCAAAAGGTTTTGTATATCTGGAATTTAAAAAATATATATTTTCCAAAGTGTTTGATCATAAATGCAACTTTGAGTATCTGAATACGTTTACAATGTGACATTATTTACACCACTGGTTCTAAAAGGCAAGTTTTAAGAAGGGATACAGCATTATTTCATTAGTTAAAAGAAAAACAACATCGCTATTACACTTTGTGGATGGTTTCTTTTCTCACAGGTACTGGTTGACACCTTCAAGAGATGTTCACTTGAAACTGTACTTCACTTACAGTGAAATGGCTACACAGCACAGCAGATTCCCATAAGGGAAGGGTGCAGAAAAGACGTGCGGGTGGGGTGGTCAAGGCTGAAATAGAGTTTTGCACAGGACTGACACTGGAATTGTGAACACAGTTACATGTAAAATATTGCAAAAAGTTTGTAAACAGTACAGTAAATGTGATTTTTCATTGGTGTATTAGTGTCTTAAAGTTAATAACTTTGTGTTTGGACTTGTATGTGATCTATACGCAACAAGAGATCCTACTCATTTAAGAATATTACCCAAAGTGGTGGGGTAGCAGGGCGGTACAGTGGTAGTGTTGCTGCCTCGCAGTAAGAACACCAGGGTTTGCATTCCAGGTCCTCCCTGCATGGAGGAGGGATTCTAGTTTACTCCTACAGTCCAAAGTCATACAGGTTGAGTGAACTGGTGATTCTAAATTGGCCCTAGTGCGTGTTCAGTATGTGGGTTTGTGTTTGTGTTCACCCTGTGATGGACTGGCAACGTGTCCAAGGTTTGTCCCTACGTTGTGCTCTATGCTAGCTGGGATAGGCTTCAGCATCCCCCACAACCCTGGTCTGGATAAGTGGGTTGGAAAATTACATGACCTAGAGTGGTGTACAACTCTACAGTGGGTCAAGCAGACTTGATATTGTACGTTTGTATGTCTGTACAAAGGGGGACCCAAAAATCCCCAGAACTGTTAAAACATCTTCACTATACAGCTTACAGCGATTCCATTTTAGTCATCATTAAAATACACACTTGGAAATGTAATACCCTTGCCCATTCCTGGAAACATCTCCTGCACTCATCCATTGTTACCATGCCTAGCGCCTCTTGCAGTTTTTTTTTCCTGGATTTCTAACACAGTAGCAAATCATCAACACTCCAGTCTCAATTTTAATATTGGGAACAAAAATGTCACAGAGAGCAAGATATGGTGAATTTGGGTGTGCAAAGCAACAACCAAATTGTTTTTGGTTAAGAACTCCTTGATTGACAACACAGTTTGTACAGGTGTGCTATCATGGTGCAAAATGCAGTTTTGTGTGCATCACTGCTCCAGGCATTTATTTTTTTTGATGCTTTCCCATAGTAGCTTTAGCAGTTTAGTTTAACGTTGCCGTTTAACAGTCAGTTCTCTCGGAAACTCTTTATCAACAAGTATGTTCATGTTAAAAAACTTAATCATTGCTTTCTTGATGTTCAACATGACCTGACATGCTTTTTTCGGTTTGTAGAAAACAAATTGCCGAAGTTAACTATACAATTGTAGAATAAATGTCAGAAACACACACCTCAATCAACTTAGCACAATGTCACTTTGGCATGTGATATCTAGCAGTAAAGTTGGTAAATTCACACTACTTCCTGCTATTAACCGATTCCAAGAATTATTGGGTCCCCCATCATACGTATGTTTAAACCCAGTGAACTGAAACAGGGAAAGAGGACAGAAAAAATCATTGACTTGTTCTGTATTTTCTTGGTGGCAGTGTGTGGGAGTGAGTAGAAGCTGCAGCTTGAAAAGCAAAAATAATCTGTAATATGTATTTAAAAAATACATTTTTAATCTGAAATGTATATACAACTACATAATACCAGAATCTACTGAAACGGTCATAATTTGAATTATAATGCGATATGGATTGTTGGCCATGCCATCCACTCCTAATTCTAGCTTGTTTCTTTCTACACCATTACTCACACATATTTTGTACTTGTTTTACACCATCGGGTAGAAACAGTTTGTGCGTGATATGTTCTACCAGTTGCACTTCAGTAACGATTCAGCTATACTCCAGTTTTTTCCCAGCAACAGCCAGCAAGCCAGTACAATTCAACAAGCCAAACAATCCCAGTGAGCCATGAACCCATTAGGGATGTGAAAATTGGGACAGCTTCAGAAGGAGATAATTCTGACTAAGGGCTGCTATGTTGCAACCAGAAACTTACAAATGAGATCAGCTCCAAAGTGATGCTGGGTGATGTGTTCAAACAGAGACGTGAGAACTGGCAGCAAAGCAACAGTGGTGTAGTTGATGTTCTGGGACACGCCTTTCATCTGAGTCCGTGAATGAGTAAACTTTCCCAGCTTCAGGTTTTCCAATGTTTTCTCCAGGTCTTCTGCTGCACTTTCAAAGAAGGTCCGTAGACCAGCTTTGACGAGTTCGGAGCCTGACTTCATCACTGTTCTGAACCCCAAAAATAGAAAAATTCATGAAAAAAACAAATTAGCAGTGCAGAATTCATTTATGCACAAGGCCCATTATTACAATGTACCACTCTTAATGTGGTTCCTTAAAGAATCACAATTGTGGCCTCAGCCCCTCTTATTACAGGTTCAGCTGTCTAGATACAGTAGATAAACAGATTATTTGTCCAAAACAGAAATTTAGCTTTTAAAAGAAGTTCAAGAAATACAGAAATATGATATGTCATGCATGTAAATAAGAGGGTCAACGTAATGGCTCCTCAAAGGTAAGCAATACCAACCCAAGACACCAGGTAACGTGATGGTCGACTCTTCTGTCTCCTTTTTCACCCAGAACAATGTAGATTGTGGGCAACTGACCTTGCCTCTTCTTGTCCATGAGTTATAAATGAAAGGCATTACTAGAAGGAGACATCTTATTTGAGAAGTGAGCCACCTGTGCTGCAGAGCTCAGACCCTGAAGCCTGACCGTTCTCCAGAGCCTTTACAATATAGCCTATGGCTTCAATTTGCTTTTTATTTTGTTTCGTGGTACAAAGAGAATTGTCTGCAATTTAACATCAGCAAAACCAAGGAATTGGTTATTGACTTTCACACGCATGAGAGGGTTCTGAAGATAGTAGTGAAGGAGAGAATTAAAACAAAACTGCGTGCCATTACGCACAGTGTTGCACATTTTTCCTCTGTGACACCCAAACACTGATGGCTTTCAGCCAACAAATTATTCAGCAGAAGAAACGTGACTGGGGCTTCTTTATACCAACAGCAATGTGCCTGTATAGTGGCTCACTGTGACTGGGAGTACCAAGCAAGACATTTTCTTTCTACTTAAATCTTTTTAATTTTCAGTAGCAGTCAACTCTAACAGTCAGAAGACTTAGGACAGAGGGTCATTCTGAGGGGCCGTAAAGTGTTCTGGACACTTTTTAAAAGAGTACATGTCGAAACACTCCAAACACATTTGAAGGGAATAAATATAATCCCTCCATCTTGCATTAAATGTTTATTTTGGCTGAATTTAACAACTGTACCCTCAAGAAACCTAAAAGAAGGTGTGATACCCCAGTGTGAACATGCAACTCTTATGCATTCCTTGGTGACGAGTTGTTGAGTACTGTACCTTGTGTCCAGAGTGCGAGCCAAGATATGCAAGCAGCTGACCATGGTGTTTGAGTCACTTCCTGCAATGGAAATTCAAATGATTTATTGTGAGCCATTAAACATTTTGAAGAATCAGAAAAGTAAATGCCATCGGCTAAGAAAGTGACTTAATCTGGCAGCTATTTTTTCATTATTCAAATGAATTTCCAAGGAAAAGAAAAATAGTCCATGTACAGACACAGTTATGAGATGCTCCCTATATAATCGATAAATCTCCCAGAAAGCAGATAGTCATGATATCAGAGGACCACTTTAAATGAACTTTCCAATGACCAGCTCACTTGTTAAAAGAAACTGCATCGAAGCCTTGTAAAAGGTACATTTTTCTTCATTGAAATTGCTTGCAAGTTCAACGAGGGTGGCATAGCAGCCCCAGTGATTAACCACCACTAGCAAGCAGCATGTATTAGTCATAAAGAACTAATGACTTCCTCTAGAGATCAAAAAGGTGCAATGTGATGGGTAAAACAGTTTGTAATATTTTTTGATGCTCATTTACAATCATGCAGATTACTGACTCCTTACCAAAGAGAGAAATCCGATGCCGGACAAGGGCTGCCAGCTTACAGAACAAGCTGGTAAGGGAGAAAGAAAGAGAAAGGAGAAAGAGTGAAACAGAGTATGAGACACATTGCAGAAAGAGACACAGTGATTGTGTCAAGCTGGACAGTTCACATGCAAAACAGCAGAGAATTTGGAATATGTCTTTATATATGAATTTGTAGTTACTTTGAAAACAAGTGTGAGGATGGAGGGGATGTCCAAGAAACAGTTTTGTGCAGGGCACCTTCAAACGCTGACCAATGGATAATGCCGAGGGAGAAACATTGCTCTCCCTAAATGTCAGACTGTTCCCACAGTCTATCCCACTTACCTCATATCCAGTACATTTCATAAGCAGGATGCAGCACACAAGTGCCAACAGCCTGCCATGTAACTGATGGTCATATGGCCTTGTGCTGCAATACAGCCTCACCTGGTCACCATCTCCTTCTCCTTGTTGGAAGCATATCCACTGCTGCTTAGAGTTTTGATAGGAGATGACAAGAAATACAGACAGTGATTCTTAAAGTACTGGTCAATCAGTGGAAGGAGAACCTAGAAAAGAACAAACAAGAAGCAGAAAAGACTTATGAGACCTAAGGGATTGTCATCATCATTGTTATTGTTGTTCTGTAGTTGGGTTGTACCGGGACTAGAAATATTATACACTTGTACCAATTGTCACGCATGTTCGCCTGAGGAACACCCCGGGACGAGAGGGGGCGGTGACACTAACAATATCATTTCTTTTTCCAGTAGCAAAGAAGACAACTAGGTCTATCCCCGTGCCTCCGAGAAGACCAGGCCCCTTCTAACACCAATGATATAAAGGCCAGATGGCCAAGGAGCCTATCATCAGATGTTGATCAATGAGAGGAGAACTGAGAAACCAAATCCCAAACTACAGCTCTAAAGCAAGGCTATTCAGTGTCATTTTCTGTTTTTCGTTTTATCACTATGCAGCTGTATTTCTATTACTACTGTACGGAGTGACCTGGCTGCCACTCAACCTGAAACATGCACTGATTGACAGAACAACTTTATTAGTGCCAGCAAATAGACTAAATAGTGCCATTCACTCTACTTTTCTTATTGAAGGAGTAAAAAAGAACAGAAATTTGACAACTTTCTCTAAAATTCTTCTAAACACAGTCTTCAAAGGTTTACAGTCATATGAAAAAGTTTGGGAACCCCTCTCAGCCTGCATAATAATTTTCTCAACTTTCAACAAAAAAGATAACAGCGGTATGTCTTTCATTTCCTAGGAACATCTGAGTGCTGGGGTGTTTTCCAAACAAAGATTTTTAGTGAAGCAGTATTTAGTTGTATGAAATTAAATCAAATGTGAAAAACTGGCTGTGCAAAAATGTGGGTCCACTTGTCATTTTGCTGATTTGAATGCATGTAACTGCTCAATGCTGATTACTTGCAACACCAAATTGGTTGGATTAGCTTGTTAAGCCTTGAGCTTCATAGACAGGTGTGTCCAATCATGAGAAAAGGTATTTAAGGTGGTCAATTGCAAGTTGTCTTCCCTTTGACTCTCCTCTGAAGAGTGACAGCATGGGATCCTCAAAGCAACTCTCAAAAGATCTGAAAACAAAGATTGTTCATTCTCATGGTTTAGGGGAAGACTACAAAAAGCTATCTCAGAGGTTTAAACTGTCAGTTTCAACTGTAAGGAATGGAATCGGGAAATGGAAGGCCACAGGCACAGTTGCTGTTAAACCCAGCAGGTCTGGCAGGCCAAGAAAAATACAGGAGCGGCATATGCGCAGGATTATGAGAACAGTTACAGACAACCCACAATTCACCTCCAAAGACCTGCAAGAACATCTTGCTGCAGATGGTGTATCTGTACATCGTTCTACAATTCAGCGCAATTTGCACAACGAACATCTGTATGGCAGGGTGATGAGAAAGAAGCCCTTTTAGCACTCACGCCACAAACAGAGTCGCTTGTTGTATGCAAATGCTCATTTAGACAAGCCAGATTCATTTTGGAACAAAATGCTTTGGACTGATGAGACAAAAATTGAGTTATTTGGTCATAACAAAAAGCGCTTTGCATGGCGGAAGAAGAACACCGCATTCCAAGAAAAACTCCTGCTGCCTACTGTCAAATTTGGTGAAGATTCCATCATGCTATGGGGCTGTGTGGCTAGTTCATGGACTGGGGCCCTTGTTAAAGTCGAGGGTCAGATGAATTCAACCCAATATCAACAAATTCTTCAGAATAATGTTCAAGCATCAGTCACAAAGTTGAAGTTACGCAGGGGTTGGATATTCCAACAAGACAATGACCCAAAACACAGTTCGACATCTACAAAGGCATTCATGCAGAGGGAGAAGTACAATGTTCTGGAATGGCCGTCACAGTCCCCTGACTTGAATATCATCAAAAATCTATTGGATGATTTGAAGCAGGCTGTCCATGCTCGGCAGCAATCAAATTTAACAGAACTGGAGAGATTTTGTATGGAAGAATGGTCACAAATACCTCCATCCAGAATCCAGACACTCATCAAAGGCTATAGGAGGACAGCGTCTAGAGGCTGTTATATTTGCAAAAGGAGGCTCAACTAAGTATTGATGTAATATCTTTGTTGGGGTTGCCCAAATGTATGCACCTGTCTAATTTTGTTATGATGCATATTGCATATTTTCTGTTAATCCAATAAATTTAATGTCACTGCTGAAATACTATTGTTTCCATAAGGCATGTCATATACTGTATTAAAAGGAAGTTCCTACTTTGAAAGCTCAGTCAATGATAAATAAAAATCCAAAGAATTAAGAGGGGTTCCCAAACTTTTTCATATGACTGTACATAAAAGCTTTTTTTTGGTATATATATATCCCAAAAGGGATTTTTGATGAGATTGTTGCTATTAAGATTGCAAAACAGGCAGAACTGGAGAATGAGCAGGAGAAGAACACATAAAAACAGACAAGGGGTCAAAACCACAAAAATTATAGACAGCCAGAAGAACTTGAGAGTCAAAAAGCAAGAGCAAAGGTTAGTACAGAAGGAATCATTTGAAGCACAAAGATTTTCTGAGACATGATTCAAAAATAATTTTATCCATAGCTCAGACAGAGAAGGACTTCCCGAGAAGACCTTTTTGTTCTGTCATGTAAAACTAGGGTCACTACCTTCAAGAACACACCCATGACAGCAACGCGTGCCCTAATGATTGGCGCCCAAAATGTTGACAAGTATATGCGAATCTCAAGGGCAGTCAAAACAGACCAAAAATAATAAATGAATCCAAAAGACTGAAATAGCAAAAAATGAATTCCACAAAGGAATTCAGAGACTCCCAAAATGATTGTAATATCCAAAATATTGATACAAAATATTTGATAAAATACCAAAAGTAAGATAAATCCTAATATTCAACCAACTATGAATCACAGATAAAAAGAACTGGCCAGGACTAAGAGCAGGGATTAGAGTGTGAATGTCCAACTGAGAAATGAGGATGACAAAAGAACTGCCAACTAGAAAATGATTCTAGCAAGAGAGACTTCCCAGTCAGGGAGCAACACTAGGGAGCATGCTGCCAACTAGAAGCCCAGTTTAGTGAACGGGTTTCCATGTAAAAAGGTAGGAGGTAAAGAGGTGGGGTTAGGAGGGCGTTGGTCATAAAGTTTTATTTATTATGAGGATGTTCTTCTTCTTAAGTCTGCATATGCTGTGTTCATGTCTATATATATATATTGCCTTTGATTCTTGTATG
Organism: Erpetoichthys calabaricus; assembly: GCF_900747795.2. Classification (NCBI taxonomy): domain Eukaryota; kingdom Metazoa; phylum Chordata; class Cladistia; order Polypteriformes; family Polypteridae; genus Erpetoichthys; species Erpetoichthys calabaricus. The sequence goes on along the minus strand of NC_041409.2, from coordinate 34,239,052 downwards.
TCTAATCATTAACCTCTGATGATGTCTCCTGGCAGGAGCTGAAAGCTCAGGAATAAAAACTACATTATGATATGTGATTCATTCTCCCCATTTGTGGATCTTATACTACAAATATGCAAACCGTATCGCAAACCTTCGCTTCCATATATTATATATATATATATATATATATATATATATATATATATATATATATATATATATATATATATATTATATATATATATATATATATATATATATATATATATATATATATATATATATTATATATATATATATATATATATATATATATATATATATATATATATATATATATTATATATATATATATATATATATATATATATATATATATATATATATATATATATATATATATATCTGCGGTGGGTTGGCACCCTGCCCAGGATTGGTTCCTGCCTTGTGCCCTGTTTTGGCTGGGATTGGCTCCAGCAGACCCCCGTGACCCTGTGTTCGGATTCAGCGGGTTGGAAAATGGATGGATGGATGGATGGATATATATATATATATATATATATAGTCATACATGTGCAAGGCAGCTAAAGGGCCTGAGTAATTGTAATACAACATCTGGTCCAGAAGACATCACTTCTGATTCCGTCCCCTTTGCTGATGTCACCTCCCGTATGGGCCTTTAAAGCCTCCAGTTTGATCTATGAGAATCAGTTCTGTTTTGGACTCTGTTTTATGCACATCGTACTCTTAAAAGCTCGAAACTTTTGCAGCCAGGAAAACAATATACAGGTGGCTATTTGTTTTCTTTATGATGTCTTGGTCTAATTCTTATCAAAATATATACAGTATATATGCGTTAATTGAATATATATGTTAATTGAATTATTATCATTGCAAAATAATTAATTCAGAAGCAAAATTTATAATACACCCTATACCTTTCAAGGTATGGTCAAAGAAGCAAACAGATAGTATAAATATACCCCACTGTTGCAGATTTTGCATCTCATTTATTGTTTAATCACAACAAATACCTGTGAATCTGAGACACATCAGCCTCATTTCCATTGTAAATATAAGAAAACGGCTCACCTTCGCAAAGAACTTGATCTCCTGTTCATGAGGTGACTTGTCAGCTTTCCCACTGCTAACAATTGCCTCTGCAGAGAAAAAAAAAAATGATTTATGTGGAAGCTAAATAATTTGTAGCCACATCAGCAGGGTAGGCCTTGAGATACCTACCATAAATACATGAATGATCTGAACGATTAGGCAGATGCAGAATTACAAATACAGAAACAGAGGCAGAAACTTGAAACAATACCAGGAGAAGCAACAAGGCATATATTATGAGACATCTACGGGATGGTTAACTTAATGCCCATGTCAAAGTATAGTAAGGGTGCCTGTCTTTAACTAAGATTTTCTCTTAATTGCCATTTTATTTACTAACAAAACAGCATATTCCAGGAGCTAATGTTTTAATATTTTTAATGATAAATGTCACCACCACTGTGTTACTATCTGCTATACCCACAGCTTCAATAGATAAGCTTCAGTTCGTCTAAACACTGAAATTCTCAACGCTAAAGAGTCCAGCTATTCCTCTTTATTTGTTTGCTTTTGTGTTTTCAACACATTCTCCTTTTAGCACCATAATGTACTTTATTCTTAATTTGTATATTTTCTTTTGGTTTTATTTATTTTCTTTTGTGGTGTTTTATTTAAGCTGTGGTGGGCTGGCGCCCTGTCTGGGGTTTGTTTCCTGCCTTGCGCCCTGTGTTGGCTGGGATTGGCTCCAGCAGACCCCCGTGACCCTGTAGTTAGGATATAGCGGGTTGGATAATGGATGGATGGATAGTTCTAGTAAACTGTCACACCAAATAAAAAACACAGAAGCAACTGTAACAATAAGTCTGCCATTACAACTCTCTCCTCTCTGATAAAGGACGCAAACAGTATGCATGAATTTTAATTACTGTGTACAGGGATTGGACCACTAGAGTGGTGAAAATAATTTAGTGAATGTACAAATCAAGAGTCCAAATGGAGATCACTCTGGTTTCATTTACCTAAGTGAGCGATGAATTCTTGAGCAGAGTCCACATATTTAAGCACCTTCTTCAGAAATTTATAAGCAAATCTTTTTTCCATGGATGAAGCATCCTGCTCCATATCCTTTAGGCCCCTGAAATACAAATAAATGCATAAATAAATAATTAGCCTATGAACACCAGGACAACATCTGTCAGGATGTGAGGTATGGTGCATGGAGCGGAGTGCATTGTGACAATGCCCATCTATCTGAACCGATGCATTACAAAATGTGATACTTCAAAAAATCCAGTGCTTCATTCTGCAGAAGGGTTCAAAAGATACGGTGTTTCTATCAGATTCTACAAGCACACACATTCACAGGCCACAGTGAATCTGCAGCTGATATCCACACAAAGATGCCTGCCCAGCAATAAGTTAGGGCTGGCATTGTGATTCTGCATGACATGGAAATAAATACACAAAAGGCTGAGAGATGTATTGAGACAATTCAGTATAGTGATTTTATATGGAATGTCTTGTAAAGTTATGCATATTTTCCAATTAGGTATTGTGTATAGTGATTCAGAATTGATGCACATTTCCCTTCTATTGACTGAACACTTTATATATCAAGTAATCACTTACTGTACTTCATAGTGAGACGTGCCCTCATTTTCCAGAAGAACACCCTGAATCTAATCGGACAAAGGCTCAACAAGATGCAGAAAGTTGGAAGCTTGATTGCTCCCAAAAAACTTGGTGTATATTTCAAATCGAATTAGCTCATTCTGCTACATCCACTTGATGAATCGATTGAGACTTGTCACCAGTGTGGAGAGGACTGAAATACTGAAAACTGCATCAAGCTGATTTTTTCAGTACTATTTTACCATTTCTCTGAAATATGGACTAACAATGGGGATGTCCATGGGAACATGGTGTTCTGCCAGAGATTAAGAAAATGTAAAGCAACTCGGGCTAAGTACAAAGACGGGAAGAATAAACTGTGTCACACTAAACACACGTAATTCTACGCCAGGCCAGGGGGCGGCGGAGTGTACTGACTATCTCTCTCAGTCCCTAGCAGACCTTTCCCGGGAAACCCCGCCTGTTGCCGGCCCCATGGATGACATCACTTCCGGGCACGAGGACGCCACTCCCAGTTCCTGCACTGATGACGTCACTTCCCTTCCAGGCCTTTAAAACTGCCGTCTTGCCACAGTACAGACAGTTCTGTTCTGGACTCTGACCTAAGCACATAGTGCTAGTAAAAAAGCAATTTTGCAGCCGTGAATATATTATACGGGTGGCTGCCCCAACTCTGTATGATGTCTCAGACTCATTCTTGTTACAACTGATACATAGGGAAAGCAAGAAGTCAAAGCCAGGAGGCTAAATTTACTAACAGAGGCAAAACACTAAGCCAAATCCCAAAAGGAAATGTATTGTTTATATAATGAAACCAAATTAAAATCACAAGAAAGCTAAAAACCTTTCACTTCAATATCCACAATGTTGGACAACCTAGAAGTGCACAACACTGGCACTTATACTATACCACTGCAAGTACTTTTAGCTGTTCTACCAAAGAAACAGGGCCAGAACCTGCAAACAAAACAGCCTACAATATGCCTGCACCTATTAGAAATAAAATGGTTTGTAACATATTTTTATACTTTACAAAACAACCTGGAAAGTAAAAGAAAAAAATACTAAAGTGAGTTTAATATATGTGTAGGGCATTCTGGGACAGTACTAAAGTTTGTTCCATGTCCTCTGTGGAATATTACTGGTGAACTTCAGGTCCAAACAATAAAAGCTGTTAGATTAAAAGTTAAAGCAAAGTGAAGGCTCCACATCTGGTCTAAGTGGGGTGTAGCTACAAGAGGGTAACCCCATATTATCTGACTGGGATTCCAGAAAACGATTTTATAATAGTATGGCAAATAATGGAATGCATGTATGATGTACATTCCTTTTTAAGTATGCCAGGGAATTGGTTCACTCCCTAAGCATTTAGCAATTATTTGTATTTAATCCCCCTTAGTAAAGTCAAGAAGGTGTCTCTGAATACTGCACAACAGGCAGCCACAAATTTTCTCTATGTCAGGTGCACTATTCAAATGGAAGCTTTTGAAGTGGTAAATTCAGTTTACTCCAGGGGATGGCAGTGGGTGATGTTGGCTTCCAGATTGGAGTGGATGCTGTTCTGTATGATATTGCCAGCAGTTTGGAGGTGGGAGAAAGAGAGAAAGAGGTGAAGAGAATCGGGTGACAGCAGGCCAGCTGGAACCTCTTATAGACAAGAAATGTGGCCCCAGTTACAAACAGGCATAAACAGCTTATTTTGTTGTGTGTAAGCTTGTTTGCCATCTAAAGACAGCTAGAAAACACACGCCTAAATACCAGTCTAACATTACATTCGGTTGGGACACATTGTGACAAAATACACAAAGATACTGTCTGCTTGTTCTGATCTTTGTGCTTGTGTTATACAATATTTTTAAATATGAGTTTTCTCTCTCTCTACCCATTGTAAAAGAAGTATAATAAAACAAAAACCACACACACCTTGTTATTGCATAGCCATTGATTTGGAGGAAGCGGAATAACTCCTGAGCTTTCTCTCGATCCCGGGCCTTCTCCTTAGCAGTTAGGGTATCATATGGAACCAGCAAAGGATGGCTTCCTCCACCTGAACAAACAAGTAAAATTTATCTAAGAAATGCATCTTCATCAGGGAGAAATACAGTACAATAATACTGATGCTATGTTATAAATGATTATAATAAAATAAAAAACTCACAAATGAAAATAAAATTTACAAACACGCAAGGGGCAAAGAGGCAAGCTTCCTATATTTATATAAATCTAATGTTTGAAAATAAAACTCTCCTTCAATTGATAGCAATAGATGGGTAATTTAAAATAAAATGGATATCTGACATCATATTCTGAACAATAAAGATATACAGTCAGTCAGTCATTGTCCAACCCACTATATCCTAACACAGGGTCACGGGGGTCTGCTGGAGCCAATCCCAGCCAGCACAGGGAGCAAGGCAGGAACAAATCCTGGGCAGGGCGCCAGCCCACCGCAGGGCACACACACACACATACACACCGAGCACACACTAGGGACAATTTAGGATCTCCAATGCACTTAACCTGACACTGTGCCGCCTTTAAAGATATACATATCTGTATCATTTTATTTTAGTGTAGTACATCTTATACTCACTGCCTTTCTTTATAATATAAAAGAAAGAAGTTAGTTTTCTCCATGTCTTCTTCTTAATGTTTTGGGCAGAGCACAAATTGTTCACTGTCTAGAAATTACACTCTGTGTAACTACTATAATTTCAAATGGACTTTGCTTAAAACATTGCTCTTTTCCAGCTGCTCCTTGCAGGATCGGTAAATCATTCTTCATTTCAAGCCCTGCTCCCTTCTCTAGACACCTGACTCTTGTCAGAGAAGTGCAGAGTCCTTTGTTGATAACTTGAGTGTGACCAGTTGAGGTCACTGTTATTGTTAACACTACACCTTGTCTCTTTGTTAAAACAGGCCAGTAAGTTTTAAAGGGCGACTGTCTCATTTAATGGTCTTACCTTCAAGAGGTAGGCCCTGGTTTGACTCTAGGTTGGTATTCCAATGTCAGCTGTCACTATTATCCATAGATATGTTTTTTAGGACGAACAGTTTGTTGGTGTGAGACAGTGAAAGTATGCCTACAACTACCAACTTATCCAAGACTGATTTCTTGAGATCTTGATCACAGAAAAAAAGTTGTAAAAATAGATAGCAAAGATGATACAAAGTAAACATTTACTGTATCTAAAAAAGGAATAGCTGCATTTGACAGGTATGTCATGATGTCTTATAATGAAACAAGTAATTCAAGCACCTCACCTCTGCTTCCCAATTCCATTTTTTTCTTTTTTGCCCAGATGTTATGGTAGTTTTCAGCCACAACCTCCACCATTGCCTAGAAGGGAGCACAAATTTAAAAGAAGAAGCATCAAGGTCAATTTACAAAAATATTTGATCATATATTATAAGTCACAAGATTGCCCATCTTTCATTATTTTAAAATTATAATTTAACTGAGCATAAAGGCTTCTAACACTTTTTATTCGCACACAAGAATTTCTATATACTAACAAACTATTTTACATAGACAAGTCAGTTTATTTGTCCTTAGCTTCATGGTGCTGTATAGCCATATTATCCACAATAGAAGCTGACATCCTTTCTCCCATTGTTTAATAAGGCATTTCGGATTTACTGCCCCTTCATCAGGGCTAGACATAAACTCTTCATATGAAGAGTGTACTTACACCTCAAAAAAGCTTTTACATTATATTTAACCATATGCTCAAGATAAGATGCTCATATTAGGAATATCCTACATCACAGGATGTCACACTATTCTAAAACTAATCTATAGTAAACAGACTTCAAATTTACTTACAAAAGGTACCTGCTATGTGTCAACTTGAATTTCTCTTCCACTGTTCTTTTTGAATTACTGTTTTTTCATATTTTATGCATTTTCTACTATTTTTCTAAATAAGTACTATCTTTTTAAGTGTGCCACCATTCCATGTGTATTGTGGGCCAGAGCGCGTCATCCACCCTGTAGTTAATTGGTTTGTATTAGGAGCATTTTTGTAAGTATTATTATTTCTTTTTTTGCCGGTTTCTGGATATTCTTGCCTTTTTATTTGAATACTTACTTTGAATTGTTAACTTAGTTTTTCCCTAATTTGGTCCTACCCAGGTTGAAGCCGTCAGGCAGTTGTCTGCAGCAAGCTGGACTGGGTGGCCCTCAAAATTACTACTATTATTATTATTATTATTATTATTATCTGGCCTGGCTAGTGAAGGTACTGGCTTGCCTTTATGGGTCTTTAAGGAGGCCTCAACCCGTTTTCATCATGTATGTGACTCCATCTCACAATAGCACCAGACATCTATTTACAAATCCATCCATCCATCCAGTTTCCAACCCGCTGAATCTGAACACAGGGTCACGGGGGTCTGCTGGAGCTAATCCCAGCCAACACAGGGCACAAGGCAGGAAACAATCCTGGGCAGGGTGCCAACCCACCGCAGCTATTTACAAATCACTGAATTAAAATCAAATTTAATTTTGCTGATGACATCAGTATATCAATTAAATAATGACAAACTTCTCAAAACCACCTCTTCCTCTGTCTGAGGAGCGCAGTACAATGTTTTTAAATAAATGAGAACCCTTATTTACAACGGAGCACACAAAGAGTACACTGAAGGCTCCATAAATAATTACTTTATACCTGGAGGTAAAACAAACATAACACAGTTTTGTGTTCGGTCATCAATGTAGGCTGAAATCGAGTAGGTGTCAATAAAACGTATTATGAAGAACATGGCACAGCAGCTGACACTAGTTAAACATTGCACACATAGCTACCATTAACAAGCAAAGTGGTCCTTTTACATTTGAAAAGGAATTAGAATTTCATTTTACCATTTTTACCAGAAGAAAACCATGAAATCAGACCACACAAAACCTGAAAAGAACCAAGTATTGCCCACCACTATGTGTTACATTTCAGCCAGAGTTTTATGTCTTCTTTGTTCAGTTTTGATTCTTCTGTATATATTGCAATTGTGAACTATGTTACAAAATTGATATTACTTACCGATTTTATTAGTATGGTTTATTGTTTAGTTTCTTTGTGTATAAACTGCCTTTGTTATGTATGTTGTGGGTGGTCCCCAACGAGACAGGGCTACCTGCCAATCACCTCCAGGAACTACCCTCTGCTCTACATAACTGGAGGTTCTCCCTCAGTTCCTGGCAGGTTACTGTAAATGCACTCTAGAGTTGGTGAGATTACGTGTTTTTTGCTGTGATTGTACCATTTGTATATTCTGGAATTTTAACCCTCTGGCACTGTTTTCTCAACCACTCTGTACTGGGACTTTGTTGATTTTGGATTGCCTTTGTCGACAACTCCTGCAAGTATTTTGGATTTTATGGAGCTTTCAAGTATAACTTAACATTCTGTGAGAGAAAAACTTTTATATTATGAAGATCCTGCATTTGCCCCTATCCTACCTGGGATTTTCTGGAAATGTGCTTTGAGACTTATAGTTAATGACACTAGGCAGAACAGTCAATTCAAAATATTAGCATTTGTGTTTGTGTTCATTTTAGACTTTTTTAAACAATAAACAATTTATATGCCAAAATAGATGATAATTATTATGCAGTATGTGTTAGGGATGCAATTATCACAGTTGTGTAATGTAATTAGAAGGCTCTCAAGAGGTACAAAATCACATTAATATATAATAAGGTCCATCCATCCATTATCCAACCCGCTGAATCCAAACACAGGGTCACGGGGGTCTGCTGGAGCCAATCCCAGCCAACACAGGGCACCAGGCAGGAACCAATCCCGGGCAGGGTGCCAACCCACCGCAGTATATAATAAGGTGAATTTGTTAAAGTCCTAAATTATGTGAAAAACTGGTGCACCTGTGACATATTAAATAACAGTGTATTCTCAAAAATGGTTAATCTAACTCATCTAACCCATTTAAGTCTTGGTACAAAGCAGGAATTAGCCCTGAAAAGGTCACCAATCCCTTGTAGTGTCCTCTAACACACACTCACACAGGAATAATTATGAAATACTTGCATGTCTTTGACGATGTGGAAGAAAACCAGATTACAAATTCCATTGGCAGTGAATGAGTCTGAACCCAGGACAGTAAGTCTGCTATTTACAGAACTACATAATGTGCTGGCCCAATAGTAATTTGTTGGCAGCAAACACATATCTGCCACTTATACTAGCAAATTGAATCATTAGATAAATCATTAATTTTAACTTTTGGTTTAGATTTCTACTCAATTATGAATATATTCTTTTGGGATGATGAACATTTAAATAATTAAAGAAGACAATTAAAAAAATCAAGTAATGTGATAATGAGGTTTTTAAGAGACCACAATCCCAAAATATGGGATAGGCACCTCTAGACTACCACATATTGATGAAGGCTCATCTGATGCAGTTTTACCACTACAGTGTTACCTGCTCTCTTGCTGGCTCAGACATTAGTCGTTTTTTCCAGGAACTGCTCAAACCATCCATGTTATTGAACACTTTCATATGAGTTTAACATGTGCTCTGTTCTTGTGCAGCATAGAAAATCTCATGTATAGTTTTAAGGAGTTTAAGTGAGCACAAGCCAACCGAAGGTAAAATCACATGAACCACCACTTTACTTTCTTGTGGAATTTTCACTAAAGATGTTGATCAGCTTCTTCTTTACTTACCTGAAGTTCTCGAGACAGAACCACGTTACTCATGTCGAGTGGGCATGGAGTATAGCCATTTCCCTGCAAAATAAAGAAGGTGAAAATTAACAATGATCCATCCATCCATCCATTTTCCAACCTGCTGAATCCGAACACAGGGTCACGGGGGTCTGCCAGAGCCAATCCCAGCCAACGCAGGGCACAAGGCAGGAACCAATCCTGGGCAGGGTGCCAACCCACCGCAGACAATGAGCCTTACATATTAATTTGTATTAAAAGTAATACAAATTTCCAAGAGCTCTTATTAAGTGGAAATAGGAAACAGACCCAGTGTAGCCAAGTTCAGACAGCAGCACAAGACTAAGGTATTATAACTCCATCAATTACAATAATTACTTTTCACCCAAGACTTTCTAGTCTTTGGCATATTCAGAATATTCTTAATATAACATCCTCTATTTGCATTAAATATGTGATAAAGTGAGTTGTAAAATCTCCTCATGTGGTTCTTCATTCCCCTTCTAACATGGTAGGCAAGAAGGCCTAAAGAGTTCAGCTTATACAAGTCACATCAACTTATTGTGTAGGTCCAAAAAAATTTGCACCCCTCTCAGTTGCATCGCACATCAAATCTGTCATATGTCAATACTTAAAGCAATGATGGTAAAACAAATGGAATCAGGTGAAAGAGCCCACCTGGAGCACAACAAACCTCCAATATAAGACATTTTTACCTGTATAAAATAAATAAATTAGACAATGCATCCATTAGTTCCCTAGTCTCACTGGGCTGCTGGAGGCAACAGTGAATGAATTCGGCTTATGTGAGGGTGGAAACAATTAAATGGATCACTGACTGTAACATTTCTAAACCAATCCAATGCCTCATGAATGTGGAGCTCAAACAAGAAGCAGTGCTTTAAACGGTAAATAGCAATGATGTCAACGTCACCTGACTGATAGCAAGCCTGTAATTACAACTGATAAACCGTCTAGGGCTGAAAAGTCTCCCAAAAATAAATGTATGCTGTGTGTGCTGAATACACATTAGAAATGTTAAAAATAAACACAACCTAATTACAAGCAAAAAAAAAAAAAAATCCTGTAAAACCAGATTATACTTTGGCTTTCAAAGATATCACTGGACTGGTAGTAAAAGTGAATGATGCTTTGCCACTGGCTGTATGTGTCGCCTTCTTTATTAACGATGCAGTTTGGGTAAACATGAGGTTGAAAGTACAGGCAGCTACTGTACATCGGCAAAAAGTGGAACTCTAGAATGTGCATTCAAGCTCAAATGTGTGCTGTTACACCCAGTTAAAAGGAGTGAAAAGGACTTCCTTACAGAACTGACTTCAGGAAGATCTGTGTGAGGGGCATGCGCGTAGTAAGGAGACCAGGAGACTGTGCGCAGGGGAGTTTCTAAGAATTGTTGGTATTAGGGTTGTTGTCTCCCCTTGGGGTTTCCAATCCAATGACCATTTTGTCCTCTTGAGGTTTCCAGTTTTCCAGTGTGATGGACACCCTTCGGGGAGCCCTGATTGTGGGTTCCAGATTGAAAAGATATCCTTTGTGGGGTTGTGGTCCCCCTTAGGATTTCCTGGAGAATCACATGTGGGAGTTTAATGGAAGATGCTAATTGCGGGGAGCTTTGGGATGCCTGGAATACTACATATGCCTAGCAACTCTAATGACTGCACAACTACAGACTATGTGTGATGTTGCATAGCATCCAAGTTCTGACTTATTTCTAAACAAGTAGATAAAGTGAGTTAACTTTACAATTTGCTTAAATATGCCAAACAAGCAACACTAGAATAAATGCAGATCACATACTTAATCGAATGCTATTTTTAAGGCATCTGTTTTGAAATGTTACTGTTAATGTTTCCAAAACAAATTCATTCAGTTTTACTTACTATTAAGATGTTGCTTGCTTGTGTTTTTGGCTTACAGTGCACAGACTGGAGGAAATTGGGGGTGGGTTTCTATAAAGAAACCCTGTGGGTGTAGCCTTTTCAACTAGTTGTTCACAGAATCACATTTGCCAGCTGTGGAGTATTAGTTGGCTAACAATAAAACTATAACATCCAACATTACACTCTACCTAGAGAGACATTATGGGCAGTGTCAAGGTGACACTGAGTCTTCCCAGAAAGCAGAGTAGCTGATCCATTTCTGTAGGTAGTTTTGAGTAATGTTAGATTTAGTCTTTGTGCTGCTCCCCAGTGTGACAACCAAGATAAAAATGGATTTCAAATTATTGGGAATACACAATATAAGTGTAAAGCATTTTGCTTTATTTTTGTTAAAAGCAAATGGGAAAAACCAGGTTGGTGCCCCAGCATTAGTTGTTTGGGACTTGTGATTCTTCACTCGATCACAAGTTTCACAATCTCCATTTGTTTTACACCAGCTAATAGAGTATCTGGATTGCCCCCAGAGTCCTTTAATATTGTTGTTTTTATTTACTTTACTTGTTAATAATTTTTTTGTTCTTTAAGTTGGGGTTTTTTGAAATCTTGTGATGCACTGGCAGCTGTAAACACTTTCCTGTATCAAGGCATTAGTGGGCATATACACTAATCAGTTTCTTAATGGGCAGCAGGCTATTTAGAGGCAAAAGGGCTTAAGAGGCACTTTTGCTTTAACTCCATGTAACTTTAAGAAAATTCAGGAATATCAAGTTTGTTTCCTATTTAAGTACTTTCTCAACCAGGGTCATGATTCTTAACCTGCCCTTTTTTACAAACATTTGTTGTTCATTTCTGGTTTATATCTTCAGACTCTGGCACTCCAATAGTACAGAAAATAACTGCCACTAAACATTTTTTTTTAAATGTTGTCAACAATGTTATAATAAACCTACAGTACTAATACTATACGTAGGAAAACAGCCTTACAAAGACTGCAGTCATGTGAAGCATAAATTCTAAAATGAAGATAATGCAGAGCACATAGCTGAAGAAAAAGAAAATCGAGACTTTTAGGAGGCCTCATGCAGTAATGAATAGTACTGTCAAGCTGTAGAAGACGTGTTCAACACAGCCATCTCTTAGAGTAGATGTGCTCTGCTTTTTGGATTAACCATCAACTTTCAGTTCTCAGACTACCCTTATGCTTTAGTTGGCACTTGGTGATGCTTTATTTATTTATTGGTCTTGGCTTCTTCTACACTCACTGGTGACTGACTTAAAAAATGTTTATGGATAGTCATGACTGATACGTTAAATGGTAAGACTGTATTTCCATGGACAAGGCAAGTATCAAGAAACACAAGTCAGACAGATAAATGAAACAGATCCTTAAGAATCTGTTTCCACTTATGATCTTCAATTCACACTTGCCATTGGGTTTTTGTCAGGCAAAAAATATGACAGAGCATTTTAATATTTGGTACATTTTACGAGTTTAAAAAATGCACAATATTCTACACATGATACAACTGTACACTTCATACAATAGTCTATTTTATACACGTTCACTTTATAGTACCTGGGAAGACTGGGATATCTTGCGCAATTTCTCACTTTCCCGCTGCTGAAACATGGCTTCACCCTCTTTGGTCCTTTCAATGTTCCATCCCATTGCCAGCATACTCTTCAGAGACTCTTTAACAGGCCAGCGGTAAATCTCTCGCTCCTGGAAAGGAGAATGCAGGCTTAGCAAATCAATAAGATATCAAGTTCACTGTGTCAGGGCAGAAACTCCAAAGACTTGGGCATCACTTTACAAATGTCATTATTATATTCTAATGGTGTCATTAACTTTGTCTTCATTCTCTTTAATACAATTCTACGATAACAATCCAAGTTCAATTTCAAGTTCAAGATTATCATCGTATGTACAGAACACAGTTAAATTCAAACCTGCATGTATGACCAACGCTAAATACATCACCACTCACCAGTGCCATACTGGATATGTATTACAGGTCAAACATGGTCCATTCAAGAGACCTGAACTTTTTTTGACATGTGTCGGTAGCTGATGGGTATATGTACCGTATAGACCACCATGAAAATCTATCCCAGCAGCACTGAGTGAAATGAAAGGGTGCCAGTCTATTACAAGGCATACATGTGTACACACAGCTATGCATGGTTGTAAAGCTGCAAAACAGCCAGGTATATTATATTATCCATCCATCCATCCATTTTCCAACCCGCTGAATCCAAACGCAGGGTCACGGGGGTCTGCTGGAGCCAATCCCAGCCAACACAGGGCACAAGGCAGGAACCAATCCTGGGCAGGGTGCCAACCCACCGAAGTATATTATATTATATTATATTATATTATATTATATTATATTATATTATATTATATTATAAAGTGGCTGTTCGTTTGTCTGTCCAGGATTTTAAATCACCTGTAGGTCACAAACCGTTTGAACTATTGACCTGAAATTTGGTACACATGACATCTACTGTACGCTTTTGGGTGATGATTGACCTCCAAGGTTATTCCTTTTTTTATTTTTATTTTATTTTATTGTAGAATCAACTCTTGGCAGTGGCCAGCAGGGTGGCCGTGTGGCGCATGCGTACGGGTGCCATTCTCATTCCCTACCACCTTCGCTGTCACTACCTCTTCATATCTTAAATTATTCTTGAGGTAGATTGAAGACTTAAGTGCCAGCTTAAGTGAAAAGTTAAGAATAACGTACTAAGCAATTGCAACAGAAACACTGCCTTAATCAGTTTTAACCCAAAAAGATGCCAACGGAGGAAGAGAAGAAGCGGGCCACTAGGGTGGAGAAAAGAAGAGCTGCTGCACTTGCTACTTCCTGAGCAGCTCTTCTTTTCTCTAACCTAGCAGCCAGTTTCTTCTCTTCTTTCATCAGCATCTTTTCACATTAAAAGTGATTAAATCAGTGTTTGTGTCGCAATTACTTAGTACGTTTTCTTTAATTTTTCACTTAAGCTGGCACTTAAGTCTTTAATCTGCCTCAAGAATGATTTAAGATATGTAGAGGTAGGGGAAGTGACGGCAAATGTGGTAGGGAATGAGAATGGCGCCCGTACGCATGCGCTACACGGCGGCTCTGCTGGCCACTGCCAAGAGTACTGATTCTACAATAAAATAAAATAAAAAGAGGAATAACCTTGGAGGTCAATCATCACCCAAAAGCGGATAGTAGATGTCACGTAGTATATGTGTACTAAATTTCAGGTCAATAGTTCAAACGGTTTGCGAGCTACAGGTGATTTAAAATCCTTGACAGACAAATGAACAGCCACGGTAGCATATTATATAAGAAGATTATATTATATTATATCTCTCTATTATAAAAAAAAAATTCCTGGAGAGAAACAGTAGGGCGTCAAGATGTGATCTTCACGTTAAGATCACGGAAGACAGTTAAAAGACCCGCGAGGACCTTAAACATGAGACATTGTGCCAAGAGATTGACCCAGGACCGTCTCGCGATGACACAGAACATGAGATTCTTGTAAGACACACCCTTCTTACGATCAATATCAAATAAGACAACGAGGCAGCAAAACATTCAGTCATGTGAAGGATTTGAGCACACACAGATCTAGGGTCTCAGCGTATATAAAGCGTATAAGGACAATACGTTATAAATGAAATGTCGAAGAATAAGCAAAGAAGAAAGCAGCATGGAGAAAAGAGACTCAAAAGCGTTGGAGAGAAAAAATGCAAAAAAGAAAAAGAACAATCTAGGTGCAAATTCAGAAAATAAGGAAAGTAATTATCAGCCCGTAACAAGTGGAATTGAAACAAAGCACGTCCAATCGGGCTCAGAATTAAAAGACAGAGTAAAAGACAAAGTAGAACTTCACAAACACGTTCACAAACGTTGGCGCTATACACATGCAGAGCAGATTATGAAAGCAGTGGAATTCGAAAGGTTAAAAAAAAAAACGTTTGCGCGATACAAATATGGAGAAAGTTAAAGAATATGAAAGTAGGAAAATTAGAAAGTATAAAAAATAGAAAGTAAAGATCGCAGTAGCACAAACAAACAGAAATTATTACTCAAAAAAGGGAAAATAATCACCACGGACCAGGTGTCATTGAAAAAAAAGCAGGAAAAACCGAGGTCAGAAATAAAAGACAAAGAGTAGAAAACAAAATAAAACGTCATAAAGAGGTTAAAAAAACAAGGGGGCCAAACACATGCCGAGCAGGTTAGAGATAATGAAAACTGGAATTCAAAAGACTCCAAAAAAACGTAGGCGCAAAACACATGCAGAGCAAGATACAGAATATGAAAGCAGAAAAAAAATGACAGTGTGAAAAAAAGAAAGTAAACATCGCATTAGCACAAAAAAGAGCAATTATTACTCAGAGAAATAACTAAAAGGCGAATAGAGATCGAATACATGGACACAGGTGATATGTCAGAAGTATGTAAATATTGTAAGGCTTTGAAGTTTAAGTCAGAGAATTTCAAAAACGTGTTTTACCTTACATGCATTTATTGGATACTTTGCAAAAAAAATTATTAACTGCTGATAATGTAGATCGCTTTGTCTGTGCTGAAATTCCAAACTGAGAAACCTATCCTGAATTATGGTACAAAGTCATTAAATACATGTCTTAATTACCTCATTTAAAAGATTCAGCATATTGGGACTCGAAAGATTCCAAATATTGTTTTTACATAAGTTCTGAAATAAAAGTGAAACTAATGAAATTGCAACAATTCAAAGAAAAAAAAAATCTTAAAAGTGTGTATCCGGAAAACCAAACACGGGGGTTGGCGAGCGAAGCGAGCAGGGGGCGAAGCCCCCTAGTTATATTATATTATCCATCCATTTTCTAGACCCACTTATTCAAAGCAGGATTGCAGGGAAGCCTATCCCAGCTTAGCCATCACTTTATTTATTAAAATATTCCTATAACAATGACTGCTTCCTATGTGTTTCCATGATAATTTACACTTTTGGGATTGTTAATTGTAGATATCTGGTGAATTGGATTTCAGTAGGCAAAAAATCAGAGTTTTGGGTAAGGAGCAGTCTATATTTGAGAAAACTGTAATCAGAATGTTTTTAATAAATCACTTATAAATAATAATAATAAAAATAAAATAGGTTTTAATAAAATGCCAATTCTTGCCATTAAACTCATCTCTGCTAGCTTGTCAGAAACACTTCAAACAATAAGGCAGACAGAGTGAGTTTTTTCTTCTCAGTTGTTTTCTGCCAACATTGCATTTCAGAAGTCAGAACAAGGCTTACCTTCTCAGCCAGGGACTTGTAAGGCTTCAACAAAGGATGAGTCTTGATCTTCTCATCCATGACATCCCCAAATTTCCATCCAAGTGCTACCTGTCAACAAATAATAAAAAGCTTTACTGACCTTTTCTATTAGACCTCTTGGCCTTTAAGCCATGGTCTGTGGGCCCAGCAATATTTATGATTGAGAGTCAACTCTATATTGCAGTGTTTTCAACCTATGTGCCATGGCACAGTGGGACTTCCTAAGAGTGACTCAAGTCTGCCGTGCAAATAATAGTGCAGCGCATCTGGGTCTGAACCTGACAAGCTCCTCAAGTGGTCAAGAGCTGTCAGAGGACAGACTTACCTGGATAAGCTGGCTTAAAAGCAGCTCTGTGATTGTTACGATGCAGACACAGCACTTAGAGCACTTTGGATGTGTCTCCTGGCTGCTAGAGTCCATCTGACTGGGTGTATGGTCGCCAGCAAGTCTCACAGGGCTGGTGGATAGTGGACATACGAGTTGCCTCTGGGACAGAAAGGGGCAGGCAAATTGATGAAGCAGCTGGGTTATGAGCCCAAAGTGCTTTCTAAATGCTGTATCTGTGAATGTTAATCTCGGAGCTGCTGTTTTACTGTCTTCTCCTGTAGTCCCATCCCTTTGGACAGTTGAGGACGTGTATGAGATATAATGTGTTTGTGGTTAGGAGAACAGTGGTGTCCCTCGGCCTAATCCGGGAAGCCCTCCTGGAGTGATCAGTCACTCCTGCTCCCCAGATTGCTCAGAAGGAGGAACCCCAGTCCCCTCTTGAGCAATGGCCACACGTTCCTATCCTGGGACTCTCCTCCCAGCTCCCTGCCTCCACTCTTCCTCACACTAGATCTTCACCTGATCCTGCGTTCTTTCTTAACCTCAATCTTTCTTTAATTTTCTCTTTCTCCCGGCTTTCTACTCAGGCTCCCATGTCTACCTGTTAGTTCTGGCTCTCTACTAAATGAGATGCTGAGAGTCAATGGAGAAGAGCTGAGCTGACCACAGGCACAGAACAGACAATCAACTCATTGCCCCCACCAAAATCCCTATAACCACAAAGTGGAGTGCTGAACCCACAAGCCCAAGCCTTGCTATACTGCTTTGATTTGTTTTAATTGAATTTATTAAAAGCATATAACATTACATACAATCAAGTCAAACTTAACTAAAATCAAATCAACCCTCACCCATGAGAAAGAGAGGAAGGCCAACAACCAGAGCAAATCTGTTAAGAGTTGTAAAGAGAGAAAGGAACGTTTTCCCCCAATATAAATGCTTATTCTAAAATATTATTGACTAGGTCTTCCAGGTTTTAAAAAGTTTTGAAAAGATCTTCCAAGTGAGAATTAGATTTTTTCCAATTTCAAACAGTATATAACATCAGTTATTGATGATACCTTGTATTTACTAGTGTACAAAGCAAGGTATATAAAGAAGTGCTGCAGAATTTCATTTCTATTGCAGACCAAGCTTGTGTGTTTTCATTTATTTGTTTCAGTGTCCAGGATTTTATAGCTTGTATGTTTGCCACCCAGTAATAAAATGATTACGTCGTTGTAGGGTCGCTTTTTGAATGCGTGGATTTTTCGAATTCCAAATAAATGAGGTTATGATTGAATCTAATTTCTTAAAAAAAGATTTGTTAATGTATATGGGGATGTTTTGAAATAGGAACAGAAGTTTAGGGAGGATATTCATCTTAACAGTGTTAATTTTCCCTGCTAAAGTAAGATGGAATGTAGACCATCTGTGCACATCTTGTTTAATTTATCCAAGCAAACAGCAAAATTTTGTTGAAAAAGAGCTTTATATTTACTTGTGATGTTGACCCCTAGGTATTTAAACTGATCTGCAATGATAAAAGGGAAGGTGTCCAATCCAATGTTGTTTACTAGAGAATTCACTAGAAAGAGCACACTTTTGTTCAAATTAATTTTAAGACCAGATATCTTTAGAAATTCTGCTAGTGCTGTTAGGGCTGTAGGCACAGAATTTTGTGGGTCTGATATATACAGTACCAGATCATCTGTATATAGTGATATTTTCTGTTCATGTCCTATCTATGATGCATATCAAAAGTAAACATCCAATGGCTCAATGGCAATTGCAAACAGCAGTGGTGGCAAGGGGCATCCTTGTCTAGTACTGCGTTCTAGTTGGAAATAGTCTGAAATAATATTGTTAATACAAACTGAAGCTTCTGGACTGGTATACAGTAGTTTGATCCATGCACATATGTTCGGGCCAAACCCAAACTTATGCAAAGAGGTGAACTGGTAATCCCATTCAACCATATGAAATGCTTTTTCTGCATCCGAAGATAAGATCTCTGGAGTGCCAGACTTTATGGGTGAATATATTACATTAAATAGGCATCAAAGATTGGATGCCAAATGTCTACTGTGATATATGGCCGGCTTGTCATCCCGGCCAATACCCCCAGGCCGCCAGATGGAGCTCTCCCTGCAGCATGGAGGTGCCCCGGATACCAGCAGGGAATCATGGACGATGGAATTTTTCTTTACACCCCTGCTGGATACCACAGGGGCCAACAGAGGACGCTGCAGAGAGATTCAGAGAGTCATTTGTGCCCTATAACCCGGAAGTACGTCTTAGTCACAGCGACAAGGGAGATGACGTACTTCCGGGATGAAGAAGAGGACTTTTTATCTGACCCAGAAGTGATAAGGAGTCACATGGACTGAAGGCTGGGAAACACTTCCGGGTCAGGGACTATAAAAGACTCTGAGAAACACCACAGCGTTGAGCTGAGCTGGGTGGAAGGGTGGCAACGCGTCTGGGAGAGTGGAGGATTATTGTAGTGATTAGTATTTATTTATATGAGTATTGTGGAGAGGAGTGTGCTTTGTGCACTGTGTAGTCTGAATAAAAACAATATTTGGACTTTTACCTGGTGTCTGGCGTTTGATTGAAGGGTTCAAGGAAGCGATAGCGCCCCCTATCTGTCACACTACCTTTAATAAATCCAGTTTGATCTTGTGATATTACTGAAGGGAGCACTTTCTCAATCCTTCTAGCTAGAGCTTTGGAGAGTATCTTAACATCACTATTCAGAAGTGAGATTGGTCTGTATGCTGCACATTGTAATAAGTCCTTATTTTTCATAGGAAAAACGGTAATTGTTGCTTGGCGAAAAGTTTGAGGTAGATTTTTTTTCGTCTCTGGCTTCTATAAATGTTGCTAATAAGAGGGAAGCTAACTTAACTGAAAATGTTTTATAAAATTCAGCAGGGTAGATATCAGGACCTGCTGCTTTTCCACTCTGAAGTGAGTTTAACGTTTAGTAATTCTGATAATGTCACAGGATTATCCAATTCCTCTGCGGTATCTAGCTGTGGTATCTGTAATGCATCATACCGCTTTAATTGTTTATCTCAAATTACACAATCGCCATGGACCACGCACTACCACAGCAGGATGTTTGAGTCTTTTAATATTGTCTTAACACTTCAGAAGTATCCAGTAATCACAAATATCTGCCTTCTCTGCTTCTGCTGGGCTAGTTCTAATTTTGGTGCACTGCCATATGGATCATATGCCTGGAAGTTTGAAAGTCCCTGAGTTTTACTCAGAAAACCAGGAATGGCTAGCCAATTTGGCTAATTCCAGTGTCTAAAATTTAGAGTTGTTGACCCTGCTTTTCGATGATGAAGGATGCACTATCACAATGGCAGTAAGCGCCAGTGGGGTATAAATAATTAGAAAACCCACTTTTATTTTCTTTAAAATTGTTGTGTTTTTGTAGCAGGTAGGAATCACAATTTCTCCCAGTAAGGCTATCAGAGATGTCATTGAAAATAGCAGCTAATTATTATCTAAGTTTTTAAAACATACCATTAAATTCTAGCCAGAACATATGATTTACTATTGTTGACTCATTCAAAAATGTTTCTTATGTCATACAGATAAACAAAGAAGGATGATTTATGTGGTGAAGTTGGTACTTACAAGGAAAAGAATTGGTTCTCACGGTCACGATGCTATATATTTTATATATACATGTATACAGTAGTGGCCAAAAATGTTGGCAGTGACATAAATGTGTTTTGCAAACTTTGCTGCTTCAGCATTTTTACATGTTTCTATGGTATACTGAATAACAATTATAAACATTTAATAAGTTTCAAAGGCTTTTATTGGCAAATTCATCAAATATATGTAAAGAGACAATATTTACAGTGTTGATCCTTCTTCTTCATAACTTCTGCAATTTGCTCTGACATGCGGGATATCAGTTTCTGGGCCAAATCCTGACTGATGCTGATCCATTCTTACCTTTTTAGTGCTGAGAGTTGATTCACAATTTGTGGGCTTCTGCTTGTTCACCCCCTTTTTGAAAATCAACCACAGGTTCTCAATGGGATTAAGATCTGGGGATTTTCCTGGCCATGGTGCCAAACTTTCAATGTTATGATCTCTGAGCCACTTTGTTATCAGTTTTGCCTTGTGACATGGTGCTAAAACATGCTGGAAAATACACATATCATCACCAAATTGCACATGGATTGTGGGAGAAGTTGCTCTTGGAGGATGTTTTGATACCATTCTTAATTTATGACAGTGTTCTCAGGCAGAACTGTAAGTGGGCCCACTCCCTTGGATGAGAAGTAACCCCACACGTGGATTGTCTCAGGATGCTTCACTGTTGGCATGACACAGGACTCATGGTAGCGTTCACCTTTTCCTTCTCAGATAATCGATTTTCCCGATGTCCCAAACAGTCAGGAGGAGGATTCATCTGAAAAAATAACTGTACCAGTCTTCTGCTGTTCGATCCTTGTAGTTCCTATATAATTTCAGTCTGTCCTTGATGTTTTTCTTGGAAAGAAGTGGCTTCTTTGCTGCCCTTCTTGATTCAAGGCTGTTGTCCAAAAGACTTTGCCTTACTGTGAGTATAGATGTAGTCAAACCCACCTGCTGCCAATACTGAGCAAATTCTGCACTGGTGGCAACATGATTCTGTAGCTGATTCCTCAGGAGGAGACAGTCTTGACACTTGCTAGACACTTTTAGCTGATCATTTTGTGCCAGGGCCAAAATGAGTGAAAATGGGTTTTTGTGATAAAGTTAACTTTTTATGCTAGTAAAGCTCTTTGCAATGCATCTGATCACTCACTATAATAATATAAAAACAATGGGAATTGCTACCACAAAAACTGAAGTTAAAAAATTTACAAAACACAACCTTTATGTCACTGCCAATCTTTTGGCCAGTACTCTCTCTCTCTCTCTCTCTCTCTCTATATATATATATATATATATATATATATATACCATTCCCGGGAGATTCCATCTGCCTCTCTTGACGTCACTTCCAGGACCGAGCCAATGGAAGGAGACCTTACTGGCTCCGGCCCCTGTGATGTCACGTCCGGGCAGGAACCAATGGCTAAAGAACATGGGCCCGATCCGTATGACCTCACTTCCTGTCTTCCCCTTTAAAAGCCTTTCCCTTTCCCCTATTTGTCAGTCTTGTTCTGGACTCAATTGTATGCACATCAGTGCTGTTATTTGATAAAAAACGACTTTGCAGCCAGGATACCATATTATATGGGTGGTTGCCCCAAACCTTTATCAGTTTATGTCTCGTTTTTGTGACAATATATATATATATATATATATATATATATATATATATATATATATATATAGAATACACACATATATATATATATATATATATATATATATATATATATATATGTTTTGTTTTTTTAACAAGGATATGAAGTAATTTGTAAATTTCAATCCATATTTATTACAGTATCAACATGACTCCATTTTGTGATTTTTGGGTGCCCTCTTGTTAAGCACCACTAGATTTGGAATTTAACAACACAAACAAGCACAGTGCTAGCTGTGTAACTATTCACTGTAATGGGGCCAGGACATTCAGACAGTATTCTGCTAGTGCCTTTTTGGCTTGAGTCACATTGATACTATGCTAATATTTAATTATTACAGATTCAGTACCATCACAGATAATCCATGCATGCTGTGAGGACATAAAAACAGTATAGGCAAATGATATGTCTTCCTAGATCATATGTATTTGGCAATGGCACATAAATGGAGTGCAAATCCATACATAACTGGACATTAAAATTTCAAGAGGGGACCTGAGACCAGATCTAAATATAACCCTAGATGTCAATGTCAGACTACATGCTGCTGAAACAAGGCCTTAAAGACTTTCTAATACATGGCAGTTGAAGGCCACTCAAAAGAATAAGGTTTGCTCTTGTATCTAGAACTACCCATATTGGGACGAACACTGGGAAGGTTCATGAATGTTAACTCAAGGACATTACCTTTTCAGAAGCCCACTTGTCATGACAGTGCTCAGCATATTTATTGGCGATATATTCCAGTTTTTCTGGTAAGGAAATACTGCAAAAAGAAAATAAATATATAATATAGTAATAGTTAAAAATTCACTTAATAATTAAGCTGCCTTGTGGCACTCAATCTCTCAGTGTACATGTAATACCAGACTTCAACTCCCCTCTCTGTCTTTTGTCTTCTTTTCCCTCTTTACCTTATGGTGTCACCTTCATTTATTTTGCTTTTCACCATTACAAATCCAATAAAAATGAATGAAATAGACATTTGACTATGGAACTACAGGGCTTATTGGCATGACTCCCTCAAAGTAGACACTGATGGCTGTGACCACACAATGCTGTTTCATTGCCTGGCCTCATTCACTTTTCTTTTTTTTTCTCTGAGTACTCATCTAAAGAAAAGTAATGCCAGGCATGTGGGTATAAGTGAATAATGGAGATGCGCTTAAATCCTCATCACATTTGTCTTTTATATAGTGGTTTGAAATATTGAACACCATCACAATGTGCTTCACCATTTCACACAGGTATAATCTAAATATTAACATGTACCTTTTTAAAATTAGAACAAAGGCCCCTTAATTGATTTGTTCCTTTATCTACGTAAAGTTTTCAGCAAAAGCCACATACATCTCTAAATGTTTCTTCAAGGCTCCAAAGTAAACTTATCAATGTGTATTTGTATCAAAGTCTGTTAGACACATGTACAGGAGTCAATGTGTCTGGCAGTCAAAGTTTGCTCCAGACTGTTATGAGAATCTTCCTATCTAACACTCAGTGGTCACTTTATTGGGTACAGTGGTAGCAGTGGGTATAGAAAGTCACCAAACCTTTCAAAATGTTCAACTTTTGTTGCCTTAAAGTCCAATCATAACAGAAATAAAGTCAAACTTTTTCTGTAGCTGATTCCTCAGGAGGAAAAACAAAGATAAATTTATGGAAAATAACAAATATATATTAAAAAACAGAATAACTGGGCTGTATTTGAGAACAATATCTGAATTAATACCTGGTGGAAGCACCATTGTCTTGAATTACAGCCTTGAATCTGTTCAGCTGATCTCTATAAATGCTGTACACCTACATAGAGAAATATTTGCCTGTTTCTCCTTAAAGAATTGTTCAACCTCAGGCAAACTGTGCAGTGACCATTGTTGGACTGTCCTCTTCAAGCCATTACAATGACTTTTGATGGGTTTGAGGTTGGGATAGATGCTCTCCTCACTGTCCTTCAGCAGCTATTGTACGGTTATTTTGGGTCATTGTCATAATGAAAAGTTAACTATCTTCCTATTTTCAGCTTCCAAGCTGAGGGCTATAGGTTTTCTTCAAGAATCCTGCCTGTATCTTGCACAATCCATTTTTCATTATATCCTGATCCCAGTCAGGATATCACCCCAGTGCTTTACTGTAGGAATGGTGTTCGCCAGATGGTAAGGTGAATTAGATTTTCTATAAATGTTCTACTTTGTATTCTAGCCAAATAAGTTTAGATATGATTTCACTCAACCAAAGCACCATTTAACACTTGGTCATAAAATCTTTTAAGATGTTTTGTAGCAAAACATAACCAAGACTTAATGTGGCTTTAACCATTTATTTTTAAAGAGTGACTTTTTTCTTGACGCATTACAAGGCCAGATTACTGAAGCACTTGACATATTGTCATAATTTGCACACAATGATCAGGCTTTGCCATCTAGGTCTGTAGCTCATCAAAGCTGCCATCAGCCTCTCTTAACACTCTCCTTCATATACCCTTCACCTCTTAATGATGGTCTTGATGTCTCAGGGCACCTTTCCACTCAAAGTTTACTCTTTTGTATTTCCCAACCAGTGGAATCCTCTAGAAAAACTGTTTTTAGTATGAAAAAATCACAGTCACTACACGTGAACACAGGTGGAATCCAATTCAGTTTGTTGTAAAGTTTATACCTAATCAAGTTAACAGATGAAACTAGGAGTGCTCACTCATCCAAATAATGCACTTTGCTGTTGTGATATTACTAATTAATTAAGAATGTTTTAGAATATTGTTTGTACTTGGCTAATGTCGGGTCATGTCATGTCATTCTCAAACCCACCTAATCCGGATCAGGCAGGGCGCCAGTCCATTGCAGGGCAAATACATACACATAAATACCCCAAACACACCCACTAGGGCCAACCTAGAGTTGCCAATATCTCGGCATGTCTTTGGTCAGTGGGAGGAAACCCAAGCAGACACACAAAGAAACATGCAAACTCCACACGGGGAGGACCCGGGACATGAACACTTTGAGGCAGCAGCGTTACCAAAGTGCAACCTTGATGTCCCTAATATGGGGTAATGTGTGTAAATAAAAATGTAACAAGTCTAACTGAAATTGTTTTCATTTTCAGAGTGTCATACAATAAAAAACACACATTGTAAAAGGAGGATGTAACTTTGTTCATCTCCCATTACCAAGTAGGAAGCGTTTTGTATCTAGCACAGCCTGAATTCTTGGAGGCATGGATTCAGAACGGTGTTTAAAATATTCCATAAATATTCCATAAAAAAAAGTTCCAGGAGACATTCCAGGTATGGAAAAACCGTCGGGAATGTGGAAGAGTAGGGAAATACTTCAAGGGAGGCAAGTCTGATTAAGTTGTAAGCATATTAATAAAAGTTTTTTTTTAATGTTTGGTTTCTTTTTGGGCAGAACTCTTATATTGTGCATTTCATAACTTTCTAGCTGTTCTCAAATGTTGGCTCATGTCGACAGCAATCTTGATATCCAAAGGTCATGCTTGCACAATTCACTAAATGCAGTTTGTATTGAATAGTATGGTCCATGTAAAGTGTTTTGGGATCATTTTCACCATGAAAGGTGCTATATAATACAAGGTAACTTGACAGAATGCTGCAGATGGGGCACACTTAAAACGGACAACAGGCCTGACAGGTGGTGGCTTCTCATTCTGTGGTTACTTGTTTCCAGCTTCCACACATGTTGTTACTTACTTGGCAGTACTGATGGGTTTGGGGTCAAAGTTGCCCTGTGCATCCACAGATGTTTGTTTTTCCAATGTCGTGGTAATGCTGGCATCCACATAGTCAGGAGGCAATGCTCCTGAAATTGCACTGAGGCAGGGCATGGCCATTTTGAAGAGCTCGCGGTCATACTTCTGCAGAAGAGACAGGGACTAAGTGGAGGAGTCCAACAAAGAAACATACACAGGGTGTTAGTGAAAGGCAGCAAATTCAGCCAAAGAGCAGAGCAGCACAGTTAGTGGACTGAGTGAATAGCAGCTTGAAAAAGCAAAGAAAATGAAGCTGAGTGGGCAGCAGCACATTCCCAGTTCAATAATTCTCCCTAAACATGACTATTCAGTGTCTCTTATGTTTATTTCAGGAAGAGAATATAAGAGAGCCTTAATTCATGCTGATGCTGAAATACTCCAGGTAACCACAGAAGTGTGAGCGTAGTCTTAAATAATTTGTAAAGAAGGTGTTTTCGATGAAATACTGTATTGTTACACTGTTATTCAAATCCATGCTATGTAAAACCAAACTGTCTGTTTGAACCAATCATGCTTTGAGACTGTGATGCCTTGGTTGCCTGCAACTGGCATCACTCCCTTGAACCAGGGTCATCAATAGTCATGTACTGAGGATGGACTGGGCAATAAGGACATATGTCCATGCATACTCTCTCTCTCTAACCTGTTTAATCAAATTTACAGCATTCTGATAGCATTATTGGGCGCAATCCTGAACAGGGTGCCAATCCATCACAAGGCACACTCAAACAGTCAGACCGGCATGGGGCCAACTGAAAATCAGCAATTACACTAAACTGCATGTCTCTGAGGATGTGGAGTGAAAACTAAAGAACCAAAGAAAAACTCAGAGACACACAGAAAATGTGCAAATTTCACACAATTTCAACAATCAGGTATGGGAATTAAACTCATGAAATTGGATCTGCTAGGCTATGGCACTGACCATAATGCCATTGTCCCACCTGTGTACTTTCCCAGTAAATGCTATCCACCAATGTTATTAAAAATGTGTAATTTCTTAGTAGAGATTGTAGAAGAGGTGAACTGGGGAGAGGAATGGGTTCTTGATTGTGGCTTTGTATTTCTGGTTGCTTTCTACACCATGGGCATGCAATGGCTGGGAGATGAGTAGAGATACAGAAGAAGAGAATGCAGTGAAGTATGCCATGGGGCCAACCAGTAACTACAGACACAAAATCAAAAATCTGTACAACTCTGCAGCACATAATGAACTTAATTTTCAAATTACCTTATTCATTTAAGTCAAATATTAATCATGGTAGGTTTGTGTCAGCATTTTAAAAATATCTCTGGATTCTCCCAATAAAAACCCAGAATTGCAATTCCTTTTCTAATTATTTGAAAGATACAACAAGCTGCCTTTTATTTGTTTACCTATTCTTGACATGGCTGTTTACCTCAATGAAGAAGTCTTCAAGGTTATGTTAAGGTAAGTTGTTAGCGTGGAAACCACACAAAAATAAATAAAACCTCAAATAGGAGAGAACTTTTTGTAAGAGAAAAGGAACAAGAAAGAAGACATGTAAACAAGATCTACTAGTATCAAAACTGAAGTCCAGACCAGTGTTGCTCTACGCTGCAGCTTCCTCAGGAAGCAACATGAGCTTCAAAGAAGCACAATACCTGAACAAACTTATCAGGACTGCCTGCTCCATCACTGGGTGAATCCTGGACACACTGCAAGCTACTACAGAAAAAAAGGATGGTGGCAAACCTGGATGCCATCATGACAACTTCCCTCCAGGAGGCGCGCTCTTGATGCACCTTTAGCCATAGGCTTATTCCACCATGGTGTCCTAAGAAGCACCTCTGGGTTCTTTTTTGCTCATTACTATCAGGCAATT
Source organism: Erpetoichthys calabaricus (assembly GCF_900747795.2). Taxonomy (NCBI): domain Eukaryota; kingdom Metazoa; phylum Chordata; class Cladistia; order Polypteriformes; family Polypteridae; genus Erpetoichthys; species Erpetoichthys calabaricus. The sequence goes on along the minus strand of NC_041409.2, from coordinate 34,211,231 downwards.
CAATGCTTTCTCCCGGTGCAGTTGTTAAATTCATTTTGAAATACCAATTTGAAATAGCTGCACAATATACATTTATTTAATTACTTGTTTTTATTTACTTATTGATTGATTGATTGACTGATAGATTGTATTATTTGTCCTGTGAATATGAATCCTTGTTTTTTCTGGCTCTGTTTTAATATGCATCTGAATTTTCCCATAGGATTAATAAAGTTTATCTAATCTAAATATAATACAGTACAATCAACATAAACATTATCAAAATAACCCTGAGAAATAGATTTAAACCCCATAATAGCCACTTAAATGAGTGCAAAATTCTAAGTACCATTTACTGGTATAATTAAAGTTCAGCACTTTGCCATATTGCATGCCCCTGTATGAATTTGCAAAGTTTTTCTTTCTTCCCACAAAGCTGTCTGAACTTCCACACTACAGTAAATGCCTTCCCAGACATCTTCAATTTGACGGACAGGCAATTATCTACTAAAAAAAGACTGCTTCAATTTTCAAACAACACCACATTCAACTTTCTGTATAATGCTGATCACTGGATAAGTCAATCTGAACGTCAACACTAGAATGTCCTCCTTTACCTACTGGATTGCTTGTGTGTAAATCAAAATGACAGGCAGGTTATTCAGCAATGAGTGACTTGAAATTCCAGAGGTTCTGTCCTTTCAAACTGCCTTTCTACTGCCTACAGACTGTGAGATATTAATAAAGAAACCACAGGTAACTTTTGTTTTTTAGAATGCTGCAGGGGAGGGACTGAGAGAGAGATAAGGACAATGGTTTGATGCCACTATTTCAATGCATTGGCTACTTTGTACTTGAGCATATAAAATCAGGCTTGCAAAATTAACAAACCATACAATTTGTTTATTCATGAAATGTGGTGTGCATCATCTTTTTCATTTCTATTGTTTCTCAACTTCTATCATTACAAAGGAAGTATAAATCAATTTGATTATGTGGTGTATACTTTAGAAAATACAATTTTTGCAATGAAGTTTCTGAATCCTGTAACTCTTGGTGGTCTAGTTTAGTTATGTAGCATAATTTTTTTAACAACTATGTATTTTTACAGAGTAAAGTGTGCCATAAAACTAACTTAAAGTGGGGCATGGAGGCCCCTTACTGAAGGTGAGCCCTAGGAATTCATCAAGAAAATCAGTCAAGAACTGCCATTCACAAAAGGAAGCCATTCATATTAATCAAACACGCAGGAGATTTTATGCACCAAACTGGCATCACTAGCATTCTCAACTTGTGTAATGACACTATCGATATATAGTAGCTCTAATCAGTATTTACTTGATTTATGAAGCACAGCCAAGGTTAAACCCTTGAAAAGCAATGCAAGGCATGAAAAAGCAGTAAATGGTATACCTTTTGGGACAGTGAATCAAAGATTCCCCAGAAGAGTTTCTTGGTGAGAAGCACCTCTTCTTCAGAAGCCATGCCATAGCTTCCCCACCCGGAGGGCAAGCAGTAGTATTTCCAGCTTTGTTCATAGTGAATGGTGAGAAGCTGCATAAAGGAAGCAAGAAAATAATATTTAGGAAGCATTTACTCATATCAGTACTAAGGAGCTTTCAGTATTTGATTAATATAAAAACCTCTATAAATACAGCCTTGTTTATTCGATATGTATATAAATGAGTTTGCCTTTACCCATTTTCAGAAATGTGGCTGACCTAGGACAGTTGGACTTACAGTATGTATTCTATACATGTATGTGTTGTCATACATATGTGTCAGAGGGACATTTTTGGACTTATCCCAATACCACTCTGGGACAAGAAGGGGTGCTGATGCTAACAGCATTGTCTTTTTCTATTTGAAAAACTAGTAGCGTCTCATTTGGATGTAGACTCAGCACACAATGCAGCTCTACCCCAGACCTGATCAATTAGCAGATACACTGCATGCAGCCTTGTGTTTTTGTTTGTTTTTACGTTATCGAGTGCAGTTTCCGTTTAAACAGAAACCATTATTAAACATGGTGACCTGGTTAGCACCCTAATATTTATTTCTCGCTTAAGTACAGTGTATAACCTGTCATGCATGCGCATCTGAGGGTCACCTTGCCAGATCTGATCAGGTATGTAGTACCTCCCCAGAGCAAGAGGGGCCACTGTCGCGAACTGCCATTTCTCATCCTACCACATTACAGAGAAGGAAATTCAGGAAGCTGACTGATCACACTCCATTCGTTTCAACAAGTCTTGCCCCTTCCAGTCTGAAACATAAAGAGAGCCCGTCCCTGGAAAGTGGCGTCTCACTTTGACCCAAACTCAAAGCAGGACAGATCTTCCAGTTAGATGAAGCAGAAGAATATTTTGTGTTCTAGTGCCCCCGTGCACCTGTTTACATAACTGCAGCTTTTAGATTTTGAAAGAAATATTAAATGGGGTGGCCTGGTCAGCACCCCAAATATTTTTGGGACTCTGCAATTTTCAGTCATTCACCACAATATATATATTGCATGTTGCTTCTTTATATTTTCAAGTTCCAACTTACTGTCATGTGTACAAATCACACTGAAATTCTTCCTTGCATGCTTGATACAGTTTAACAACAGTCATATAGACATACAGACACACCACAAAAAAAATAATGAATTCAACATAAGTACAATATATGGTATATATAAGAAACTCTCATGTATTCATCAGTATTAGTGGCTATCAAATAACCTTCTGACCTGTGGATAAAAACTGTCCTTGAATCTGGTGGTTCAAGTGCTAAAGAGTCTGAATGGAGGAGGGAGAAGAGTCGGTGCAGGAGGTCTTTAAAATATACTGCTAGCACTTGTAAGGCAATGTGTGCTAGTGATATTCTGAGCCAATGTTACTACGATCTTGAGCCAGGCAGGTTCAGTACCAAGATGTCATGCTGCCAGATGAGCATACATGGAAAGATCAGAGACTTTCCCCAGATGATTATGGAATTAAAGGCGTTGGTGAGCCTTCTTGATAAAAGCAAATAAGTGTTGTGCCTACTTTGGGTTCTCAGTGATGGTGACTCCAAGAAATGTAAACCTGATGGCCCTCTCCATAGCATCTCCTCTGATGTAGAAGGGCCTCAGATCCATCTTCTGTTTCCTTGAACAACTTTCTCAATAAGGAAGAAGTAAATATCTGTTTAAATTGCCTCATCATTGTTGGTGAGCAGACATAAAATGCTCATGCCATCTGCAAAATTAATGGTGGAGATGGAGTTGACTTTGGTGAAGCAGTCATAAATGAACTATTAACATATGTATATACTCTATACATACATATCTAAGTATCCAACAGGATGGTCTGGCATCTCCATGAAGGTTGAGGAAGACTCCTTACCTGACCGGGTTGATGTAATGGAAGGGCCACTGGAGTGGAGGCACAGTCCAATCAAGTGGTATCAGGGACAAGTAATGGAAGGACGGGGGAAAAAAGCTTTTTATAAACAATTCATCCCATCACTGGCTCTTAAGTGGGATGCCTGCAGGGTTGCCTGGCAGTTGGAGTCTGGAGGAACCACCCTGTTTGGGTGCAGCCAGATGGTGCTATAGAAAAGGAGACTGTGGCTTCAATATGATCCAGAAGTGCTTCCACAGGTTAACATTTCAACCACAGAAGCGCTCCTGAGTTCAAGATAAAAAGGAGCCATCTCACTGCATCACAGGGCTGAAGTTGGGAGGGAGTAAGACAATGCTCTAGGAGGAGGGCAGGAAAGAGATGGAAGATATTGGTGTGTTATTTGAGCAGTGTTTGCTGGATTAAAGCCAGACTCTTATTAATAAAACACTGTTTAATTGAACTTGGAAATGTAAATATTAAATAATAAATTCATGTAACCAAATCAACAAAAATTACATAAAAACAAAAAAAAAAAACCCTAAAAATAATTGAAACACATAACATAAACATACACTATGTTGACATCACCACCTGTGGTATTTTGAGCTTGACAGCTATAACATCACATGTCACAATGGACGATTGCATGCCGGTGATGTCACAGGGTTGTAGGAACATGGTTTTGGCAGCCATCTTATCTGAGGGCAACTGCCCATTCTGTAATGTCTGCATTTTGTTCTGAATAAAGGAAAGACTCACCAGTGACAGGAGACTGGTTTCTCACGCAGTTTCATTTTTGGCTTTCAGTATTGAGTTTGACTTTTTGCCAGCTTAGCAACTTCTATTTGCTTTGGTTTTTAATTTCTTGCCTACTCTGTGTTAAGAACCTTTTTACAAATGACTGCTCTCTCTTAACAGTTGAATAACCCCCTTCCTTTAAAGGAAGGATACATTTTTTCCAACAACTTTTAATGAAAAAATAGGCCCAGAAAATGAATGAATAGGAGGATTAAAATCCAAAGGGGTTCATGAATCTGTTAACATTTTTTTATTCTCTTACCCACCCCTTTTTTAATGTACAAAATAGGAATCCAAATAAATGAAAAATGCAATTATGAAATCATTAATAGCTTGTTGCAATTATTTATTGTACTTTTGAGCATGTTCCACGATAGATAGATAGATAGATAGATAGATAGATAGATAGATAGATAGATAGATAGATAGATAGATACTTTATTAATCCCAATGGGAAATTCACATTCTTCAGCATTAGCATAGCTGCTGAAAAGGCTTAGGCCAGTAATGTAGTATGGCTTGCAGCGGGCACAGTGTGTAAGCCAGACGAGCTAGACATACCTTCAGGGGCATCTTGCAATACTCATTCAGCAGAGGCACATCAAAAACAAGGCGTCGCAGAAGCTGCTGCAGCATGGATGGCCGTAAGTAGCTAGCACATAAAAAAGGGTGAGAGAAAGAGAGAAAATATCAGTTAGAAGCTTGTCTTTGTCTATAGTCTACCCTCTCCTTGTTGACATCAGCACTCTATGTCTTGGTACAGAATGTGTAGAACATACATGGGCACCCACTGTAGCCTTCTCTACAGTTTCAGTAGACCACAGCTTCTTTGAGGAGCAATTACACAATGCCCAGTTCATGTTAGCACCAAAATGAATACTGGCTGCCAAAAAATGTTAACATTATTATTGTGAACAGGAAAAAGGTGCATAAATGTGATCCAATAGTGAAACAAATAGAAACCTACAAGTCTAGAGATTAAAATCAAAATGTCAAATGAAAGTTCAAGTCAAAAAACTTTTGCAAAAAGTCCTAAACCAACATAAAAATGGTATATTACTTCGCAAAGGTAATTCAGCAGAGTATTTTCAATTTATCCAAATACTAGGATAACGTAAAGTGCACAATGGCATCTTAAATAGCACCGTGATGCAAATCATGTGATGGTAAATAGAACTACAACCATACATGATATGGCTGCATCTCTGAAAAAACAAACAAATTGGTGGAAGACATGAAAAACAAAGATAATAAAAACAGTTAACAAATCTAGAAGACATCAAAAAACAGCATAACGTCATGGGAGCTGAGGTGCCATTGAAGGCCATTTGGCACCTGAACACCTCTTGCCACAATCAAATAACTGATTGTCTCATTACACTTGACGGTTTTGCCCAATAACAGTTACACCCATGTGTAGATATCTTATGGAGCAACACGTTGTTTCTGTGCTTTCATTTTGGGATTATTTCATTCCCACATCTCATCTACAAGTCAGTTTTCATAGAAACAGGACCGCTGTGCCTGAATGCAGTAATACTTCTTCTCACAGGGTGTATTTTAACAGTAAATGTTCCAAATTACACTTTTCTCTTCCTCTTCACTCACTCTATGTTTCTATGAGGATGTCTTCCAATTAATTAATGAGCCAGTCAGGTATAGTGCACATGGTTTACTGCACATGACCTTCCACAGCACAATTAATATAATGAAATGGAAGAAGGTGGCAGCAGGGACCAGAATGCATTGCTACTGAGGCTGTAATGAAAATATGCAAGGCACACATTAGATAATCATTGCATACAGTTTGAATGTGCTAATATTTGACAATTCTTCCATGTTTACGTTATTTATTTTTCTCATGCTTCTTGTTTTCAGAGACAGTTTCCAATTGCAGAGTGGTCACTATGCATGTGATGTATTGATTGTTTAAAAGCAAGGAGGCACTGGTATTACTTACTTGTAAGTTTACATAAAAATAAAAGACTCTCAATTGAAAACAAAAAAAGCCTATCATTTCATCAGGACTTCAGGCTAATTCCTTGCTTCTTTGCCTGCAAATTCTTGTTTTGGCCTTTATAAGAAATTTCAACAATCGATCAACGCTTGCCAATCTTAAACAGGACACCCGCAACACACTGTTTTTCTTCATACAAAGACTTTATCCTTTGTCACTGAAGATCTCTTTAAAAAGCTCCTACAAGGTTTGACTTTCATTCAGAATAATTCCTGACTTGGTCAAGAAGATAGAAAGGGAATGTACTGATGCACCAAATGAGGAAAAACTACATAAAATGGCTTATGGGGACAAAAAAGTTTGAAGCCCCCGACTTTCAATTGTATAATACATGGTAACCAAGGTAACGAGGTGCCCAGGAGTACCTCAATTTTATACTCAAGTAGGGCTTCTACAAAAATTGGTTTGGCTAGCTCAAACAGAAACCTGTGTCATATCGACCAAGCCCAAAGCTGTCAGCCCCATGATGAAGTTACTTTCAAGACTAAGGACAGCCCAACACAACTTTTCGTAGACTGCTTACCGACAAATGGACAGCAAACACTCTTCAATGGCATCTCTCTGTGCCTTGGTGAGAGATCGGCCTTTAGACAAACGGTAGATTGTATGCAGGATGGAGTCAATGAGAGCAGCATAGTGCTCAGTACCAGCAAACTGAGGGGCACAGCGGGTGAGCAGAGGGAGTACTGCTGAGCAGATATATCGATTCATGGCAAGGGCAGTTTCAGTGGTGCTTAGTGCATCCTGTGGAGATGAAGAGAAAATGAAATACCCGTCAGTCCAGCACACAACGAGGAGGAGGGTGACGGTGTAGCTACATTTGTACTTTGTCTTTACTTACAGTGTCAAGTGAAGCTGAGGCCCTCAGGTCAGGCAGGAAGCCAACCTCCAGCAGGTGCAGCATGAAGCTTTGTTCCTCAACACCATAGACACGGTCCAAGAACAGCACCATGGGAGCTTTGTGATCAGGACAGAAATTAGCTGACATATCAGGCTCATTAACACTGCCATCTGTGAAAAAACATAATGCAGAAGAGGCATGAGACCTAGACAATATTTAAAACAGCACACATGTTTTAGCAACTACACTGCTCCTTGCAGATCACTGTACTGTGTCAGTTTATTCACTATGAGGTGTATGATGCCTATGATACACCTGAGCTGCTTGTTCTTATCAGGAGGCACCATTCAAGGCCAAATAATTGACAGGTCGAGTAGTTTTTAGAGCAGTCCTTAAAGAAATTAATACCATGGAAAATGGGGGGAAATGGGCATCTTCTCCAAGCCAGGAGAGTAGTGTTTGGGCTAGTCATTACATGGAATGAATAATCCATCATTTGCAGAGATATAAGCCTGCACTGTCACTGCTCTAAGTTATTGGTGACATCACTGAAGACATCACACCCAAGGTTCAAAACAGCCTGCTATCAGTTTTAAACATGTAATTTTTTAAACATTGGTAAATTTTACATTGCAAAATGTTTTTAAAGATCCTTCTTTGTTTTTCCTTGCACACAGCAGGAATATAAAGAATCCTGTAGTACACACTTCACATAATACTACTATATGTAACACCTGGTACTTTACAAGAATGTGCTGCTGTTACTGCTTTAATGTTTATAAAGGGAAGTGTACTACTGCTACGCTAGGCAACATACTCATTAAATAATAAACATTCATCTAAAAAACAAAGACCATGGTCATGCATGCACTCCCTCTTGACTGCACCTTTATTTGCAGTTGGCATCTTGAGTGGTATACTGATGATCCCCACCAGGTCCTCCATTGGAACAAGAGAACGTAGAATTGCCCTGATCCGCAAGGCTTCACCTTTGCCGGTGTTGATCAGCTGTTTGCCAAGAAAACAACAAAGAGCAGTGATGATTAGTTAGTAATAGCAGGGGAAAAATGTTAGTTAAGAAGTGAGACAGAAAAAGGATTGACCGCCCCCTTCCCCGCAGACAGAAGAAAACAGAACTCACATGCATTTCAGGAGCACAGCGTCCCAGCAGATCGATTAGTGCAGAGTAGAAAGACATGATGGCATTGCCCATATGAACAATCTCTTCCTCTTCTTCTCCAGACCTGGCCAAACCAAGAAAAAAAATACACTGCTGCTGTGTAATGTAGAGCCGTGTCTTAAGTGAGTCTGCCTGACTCCTTCATATACTGTATGTAGATCTAAGTGACTAAACAGAACCAATTCATACTGTATCATGCTGTGCGCTATGCCATATATTGTTGAAAGGAACCCATACATAAGAAAGGGAGTCACAAACTGGCACACAAGGGCAACAAATACATACAATCTTTCACCTGAATGGAAAACAAAAAGACACCCTGCACTACATCTTAATCCTAGCAGATGAAGAAATTAAGACTCATTCAAGCCTAAACCTTATTATTTAAAACTAGCAAAAGTACCCAGTGTTACCCATGTATATCTCTTGAATTGGTTAAGGAAAGAAAGCAATTGTTTATATGTTTTTTTTAAACAGTGAGCCTTTTGATGTAGCTAGCTGTCCCATCCATCATCCACATTGCCTCTCTATCAAAGTCTCTGCAATCGTGAGTTGAGAATTTTTTTTTGTGCCCATTTGGAGTCCAGAATCGGAGAAACTCCTTGCTGGGTTGAAATTATGAACACTATCATATCCGACGTGTCCTCTTAGTTCAAAGAGCTTAAATTATGAAGAAAAGCTAACAAAGCAGGAATTAAACAGCAACCCTGTGATTCTGCTTTGTGTTGTGCTGCACCTCCACTCTCGACCAAGTCTCACCCAGTGCACCCTTGTAAAAGCACACGACACTCCATTTTACATTACAGTAGATAGAAGCAGCACATGGTGTTGACCGGGTAAGTCATGTTAAGCTCTGGTCAATTTGTCTGCTAGTCTGGTTTTAGTCTCTAAAGAGAAAAAACAAACACTGGGACGTGTCAAAATTCTATGTTCCAGAATCTTGTCTGTATGGTTTTAGAGGGCAATTATGGTAAATTTGGTTGAGATCAGTAAAAGGGTGTAGCATTGTGTAGGGAACATACAGGCAGAGAAACAGACATTCTATCCACCTTAATAAAAGGACAAGTGCCTGTGTGTCTGTCTATGTTTCCATTTGTTTCTTATATCTCTGCTTTCAAAAATCCAGCACCAAATGGTATGCAACAAAGACAAACCAAATGTACGGACACACTGCATTGCAAATATTGATGCTCAGGTCTATGTTGATTACTTAGATATCAAACCTTCTTAGACAGGTAGCACAGCTAGCTTTGTATATATAGATAAAATATCATGTCAGGAGAATATTCTCTTAACACTTGCAATAACCTCAAAAATGCTGCTGGAATTAAAACAACAAATTATTTTACTAAATAAAAACAAAGCGAGAGTTGAAAAATGGGAGTACACAGAGCACTAAACAAATAGAATATAAGCAAACTCCTGTACTGGGTATCTGGTGTTTTGGCATCCCATTGTTCCACCGCTTGAATAGCTCACCAAAGCACTCCCTTTCACCATATATCTCCCAACATCTCTGGGGGTTTCTTCCTTCATGCCAATTAACCATCCACTCAATACTCCTCTTATTGCTAGGCTCAATGGACGATTGTTTGAAATTACCTTTAAGCCCACAATGGCATCCCAAATTATTACTGGACCAGTAGACTAATGCTCCCTGTATCTGTATCCCTATACACTGGGTACAGTTAAAACCTACAAGACAGTTCCTTGACTGACTGCCTTCTTGAAAAGACATGGTCAAAATCATCCTAAAAAGAAAACACATACTGCCTTTTAATGATCCACAGAAAGTGAGGCTTTCTGTTAGCTCTCACTAAATGACTCTGTGTCATATTAATGTTATTTCCTTTCCAGATTGCCCTTTGCAATATGTATTTTTTGCCCATTGAAACGTGTTGAAGACGTATGTGTAACAATTACAGAAAATTCCATTTCCATATATTTATTTTGAGTTTCTACACTTTTCTGAGTGTGTGTTTATAGGAGTTAAAAATAAAATTGTCTTGCTGTCACATATGATATGCTTGTCAAAAGAAGGTCACAGCATGCTGATACAAAATATAGACAGAGAACCCAGGATGACTCCTGTTCTCATTCTGATTGTTTGCAATTCACATAACTAATGCAAAGAGGTAGTGAGGTTCCATTGTGACTAGCTTCCCAGTTGTCACTTACGGGTCTCGACGGACACCAGAAGTTGTGCTTGGGAGATCGAGAGCTGGGGTCTCAGATATCTTGATAGCTTCTTTCATGGCTCCAAGCAGACCACTGCCACCTTCTCCTCTGAGAGATGGGCCAAAACATTCTGGGCGACGGATGAGCAGCTTTACCACTACACTGGAATTTTCTTCTACGCTTTCACCTAGAAAAAAAAGAGAAATTTTACATCATTAGGAACATATATATTTATTAATGTACCAAATCTCATTTTTCTAAGCTATTTAGTTTTAGTACAGATTATGATCTATAATACACATCAGGATTGTGTCCCACTAGGACTTTCAACTACTGCAGGCTAATTATTTGTTCCTCTCTCATTTTCCACATGGCAAAAAGGATAATTTTGCTTTTATTTATTTCCATTATAAAAGGTATTGGACGTGCCCCAAACCTTTTCCTGTGTTTGGATCTTTTCTTACAGTGGGCACAATCAACTGAAATGAGCATTCTCTGCAGGGTGACTGGGTTCTCCCTTAGAGACAGGGTAAGAAGCGCAGACATCTTGGAGAAGCTTGGAGTAGAGCCACTAACCTTCCGCATCAAGAGGAGCCAACTGAGGTGGCTTGGGCATTTGATACGGATGCCTTCTCTATGTTTCTCTGTGGAGGTTTTTACAAGCTCAACGAGGTGGGAAGAGATCCCATGGAAGACCCAGGACTCACTGACTGGATTACATCTCCCAAAAAGCCCTGGGAATCCCTTAGAATCCCACAGCATGAGATGGCAGGTGTGGCTGGGGAAACGGACGTATGGGCCTCACTGCTATGATGGGTGCTCCCACAATCCACTCTCAGATAAGATAGTTAAAGGAAAACCAGCATTAGCAAAAAGAAAAGTCTATCAAAACTGGACTATTACAGCTAATGAAATTTCTATAGAGTGAGAGTTCTGAAGAATTACTACAACAGTAACGTTTAAATATATATTCATATCAATATTTGTTCATATTCACCTTTTCTCAAATTTATATTTATTATATTTGTAATGTTTGTTCTCTGCAGCCCCCTCATTTTCTTTTGACATCATTCTGCTTTCATTTCTCTGATGTGTAATCTCTTAGTTTAATTGTTTATTTTTCTTCATTATAAAAATTAAAGCCTATCTGATTTTCTATATTAAATATTATTTTATGGAGTTAACGAATGACTGATTTATGCTTATGCTTATGTATAATTATTTTTAAATAGTTCTTTTACTTTCTTGGGGGGGGGGGGTGTTACTTCCTGCTTATGTTCTTGTTCAGTATTTATACTTTCTATGCAGGTCATTATTTTTATTTGACTGGTTTTGAGCTTTAAAGTGACAATTTTTTGCCACACATTTGACAAAATCAACAGGTTAACAAATATCTGCATAGTTCAGGGAAACAATTCAGAGTTTTGTAAATGTTTATTAAAATGTACATACTGAAAACATAACATTAATGGTGCTATATAAAACAATGACTGATATACTGGATTTTGCAATTTTAAATAAGTTTGTTTTTTATTTTCATGGTGGCACAGTAGTACGCACTGCTGCCCAATAGATCCAACAAAGTACTCTGGTTTCAAAGCCAATACTTGGTCGCTGTCTATACAGATTATTTTCCATTATTTTAGTTTATCTAATCTAATTGGCAGCACTCATCTGAGTGTGTACAAGTGTTAGCAGGCAATGCAATAGAATAAACTCTACATATAAGCCCTCTCCCGAAGATTTTATGTGAAGTTTCTCTTGATGACCAGTAGACGGCATTTTATATTAATGTTTTTCCATTATCCATCCACATTGGGCTTCATAGCACACCACTATTACTTTTTCCTCCTTTGAAGAAGTTGGAAAGCTAGCTGAGTACTGTTAGGGTTTTGATCTGCAGAAATTATAGGTTCTGTTAATCCACTATGAATGGATTTTAATGTTGATTGACAAACTCATTAACTTGTTCATAACAGATGTATTCATGGGTTTCTTCCAGTCCAAAGACATGCCAGTTAGGTGGATTGGGGTCACTAAACTGGCCCTATTTGTGTGTCTGTGTGTGTTCACCCTGCAATGGTGTGCACCTTGTGCAGGGGATTGTTCCTGTCTTTGTGCCCTATGCTGGCTGGGACAGACTCTAGCCTCCTGCGACCCTGTTCACGATTAATCAGGCTTACACAATGGCACGGTATGCTCTGATAGAAAAGATGACCTATAAGTTTGCCAGAAGACAAAATAATTAGTGAGTTGTGCAAGTACTTAAGACAGAGATATATCTTTTGGTGTTTTGATTTTTGTAATGTATATTATTTTAACAATTTTGTAGTAACCTTTCTCTTTGTACTCATTAACATCACTTACTGAATATTCTTTTCAAATGTTAATGTTTTCTGAGTCTTGGATAGCACCAGGGGTTCACATACCATTCACAAACACGGCAAACCTCAGGAAGGACAGATAGCGTTCGCCTTCAATTGGATTCCACCCAATGTCAGGGTATCCCTTCGCGAGGAGCATAGGACAGCTCTGCAGGCCACAGCCTGCCAAATAAGTGACAACCTGCCAAGACACAAAACATTGTGCAATGACACAGATCATTAAAGAGTTGAAATACTATGGAAATTTATTTCTGAATCACTAAGGTGCGCCAATGGCACACTTTGATAACTGGCCTATAATATAAAAGGCTGACAGATTTAACATGGTATATATGGTGACCAAAGACATTCTTGCATAATGAGAAACAAACTTTTTCGCAGTTCTCTAAACCTTTTTTGTGCCACTACACACCTAAATGTCAGAGGGAATATCAATGACAGAACAATAGAAATCAACTACAATCCTCACCTTATCAAGATCAGGCTCCTCCAAGGCCAGGGCAAGACCATTGTTATCCATTACTGAGGCTGCAGCTACATCTAGGGGAGTGGACCCCCTCATGGATGGAGAAGCTGAAATAATAAAGAACTTTCTTCAATTATTTTTATTTCAACTACTAATTAAATTAAGCAATATAACATCAATTAATTCAGCAATAAACAAGAAACAACAATTTTCTTGCTCAGACTTCATTTCTAGTCTTTAATATATCTCGAGAAGCAGAGGGCACCACTCTGGACACTTCGTGATTTCTGAATGGATGATATGCTTAAAGATGGTCAAAAATATCTACAGAAATAATGAGCAGACTGCTGCAGAACGTTTTTGTCTTAGAGCCTGATTCCTACTTGGTGACTACCTGGTGTTATTTGTTTGGCAGGGTTCCTGTTCTCTGTCTTTTTGTTCATTTTTGATTCTTTTATTTATGTAACATTACCTTTGTTGATTATTTAAGATATGCCATGTTTTTGTTGTATGTAAGCTGTTGTTTTGTGCTATGCGTTTTGTGGGTGGTTCCCCAAGAGGTGGTGCCACCTGCTCATCACTGCAAGGTACTGCCCTGAACCCTATAAAGGCCGAAGCTATCCCAAACTATACCGAGGCACATTTAAATGTGCTTTGGAGTTTAGTGAGTTTTAGTTTGGTTGTTTGCACTGTGTGTTTTTTGTGATCCTTTGGATTTCCTGACCCTTTTGCTCCATTCTTTGACCATTTTTTGAATATCTGTATTGGGACTTTGTTCACATGGGACTTCCTTTGTTGGCAACACGTTTTTACATTTTTGTGCCCCACAGAGCTTCATGTTAGTTCAAAGCATTTTTTTAAGAATACATCTGTTATTGTCAAAATATTCTATGTAGCCTTCTGTGTTACTAGCTGGAGTTTTCAATGGGATTTCCCCCTCTAGTGGGCATTTTTAGAACTGTTTGTGACTTGTGTTCCTGGGAACTCTCAGGCAGCACAACACCTTATGTTTGGATGAGATATGTCCTAGCTGTAGATATTTTGCTACAGCTTTGTGATTGGTGAGTGTTTTTGGTAGAGTGGGAGAGGCCTCAGTATAACCCTGCATGGAACTTCCAACCTTTAGGTATTAGAGGAGCTGGTGTGGACAATACCTATTGATTATACTCTTATTAGTGGCAGGATTATGGGATAATGACTTAGAGGAGAAGAGTCACACATATTAACACCTGTCCATATATAATATATACAGTATTGGTGTAATTTGCTCCGCTGTCTTAGGTGAAATACAGGGAACTCAATGTTTTGTCAACTGTCATGAACTAGGAGATTAATAAGCACTTCCAAAAAATGCCAGTAAGAAAAGATGGCAGTCACCAGTTCTTTATAAAATAAATAGTTTATTCTCACAAAATGCTCTTCAATAACATAGAATCTTCGAGGAGCACAAGAAGCAAAGGAACTGGCTGAAGTCCCAAGATAGTAATGCAGGAACGTAGTCAAACACTGAGCATGAAGCAAGTCACAATCACAGCAAAAACTACAATAAACTCACCAACACCAGAGTACATTCACAATGAAACTGCCCCCTGTGGGGACCACTCACAAAACATATGGAATATAGCAAAGGCAGTTTACATACATAGGCAAAACCAAATATAAAGAAGGATGCACATCATATAATCAACATAAATCAAAGAATCAAAAATGAACAAAAGAGACATAAAATATGATTTTGAACACCAGCCATGGGAGGACCCCTGGCTGAAACATGATAGCAACTCTGGATAATTGAGCCTTTTCTCAAAAAGACAAATACTCTAATAGTGCTGGGCTTGCACCCATTATGTAAAGAGAATGTCCACAAAGGCTAGGAAAGCCAGTGGAGGTCCAATGGAGACTTGTACTTTCAAGTTACAAGATCGCCAAAATGGGCATAACAGGAACAACAGAGAAGAGGGATGGAGGATGACCAAAAGAAAATGGTCTCCATTGACAGAAACTTCCTTTAAGTCTCATTATTTATTAAAGAATTTTCCTATTAATCAGGAACAGACTCAGACTTTTTCTTTTTGCCGCCCTCATTTGAGTCATTTGCCATCACAACACGACATTCATCGTATTAAAAAAGCCAAGAAAACTCTGATCTGATAGCAGGAAGAAGAAGTAAGCACTCTTCATTATCATTATTAATTTCATTCTGATTTTAGCATTTTGGTTGGTTAAGCACACTCCTGTGGTCACAATATGAACATATGCAGTATACACACACATATACACTCACATTTGACTTCAGAGCAGCTCTTACTTTTTCTTTACCATGCATCTATGCTTTCAGATCTAATGGGTTCCCTAATTGATTCTAATCCTCCTAACATACAGAAGATGCAGTTGAACAGACACTTTCATGCCTTTGAGTGTGTTTGTGAAAGGAGATCGCTTGTTGCTTCAATTGCTAGTTTCTTCCCCACTGTAATACCCATAAACTATTTATCACTGTCAAGCTGGCACTGACTCATTCATAAATGTCATCGCAGGTGCCTCACTTACCCAGTCCAACACTGCTGTTTTCCAAAAGATAGCTCAAATGGTCAAACATGGACTTCTGATTCTGGCGACTGATGCGGCAGAAGTAGCACAAGAAGCGGCAGCAACTTGCAACCATCTTCGGAAAAGCAATCTCCTAGCAAAAGGATGATGAGAATGTTAGATGAATAGTCTTGGATGGCACAACCATGTTGGTAAGTGGATAAACAGGCAGTTGCTCATTTCACCACTCAGTAGTCTGTTACTGAAAGGAATAACCATGGATTTCTGAAAGCAGCCTGTTCTGAATGGATCCTGTACCTTATTCTTATATAAACTTTATAGTCTCTCATATAGGAAAAAAAGTCATTTAAATAGATTAATGTAAACTTCATGTAAAATTTGTATCACAGTTTTGATAAAAATAATCTCCCATCCAAGTTTAATTTTGTAGACAGCTTTAATCTAAAATCTGGAGAAAGAACAGTTTGGTTCAACCTTTAGGATATGGTGAAGACTGAAGCATTCCAATCACCAGCAAGGACTCTGGATTAAGGTCTCCATGCATTCACTGCAGTAGGTCTGAGTGAATTACAGTATATTGACAAAGGAGGACAGAAGCAGGTGCTCTCTCATTTTATAGCAAAACAGAGCAAAAGAAACCCCCAAGCTTGAAAATCCCAAATGTAATTAACAATTAAAAGGGAAAGATTAAAAAAAATGTCAACAGTAGTTTACTGTGGGTGTGTTGCCTACTTGGTAAAGCAGCTGCCCTATTCCATTCTGGAAGTTATTGTTCCCAACAGATAATCGACAAAATGACATTAGCCAGCCAAAAAAATGTGTCTGGCCTTGGCACTACATTAGAAAAGGCCATTCAGCCTAACAAGGCTCAATTCCATTCAATTAATTTCTCCAAAATAACAATGGGTTGAGTTTTAAAAGTACATGAAGTCCTACTGTATAGTACACTACTTGGATATGCCTTTAGTTTTCAGTGAAAAGAAAAACTTTGAAATGTTTGTTAAAGGTTTACCACTGATAGGTTTTTGCCTGTGTTGAAGCCCACTGTATTAATTGCATTCGTAATTCTGAACACTTCAGTCATGTTGCATTTCAATCTTAAACTGAAAAGGTTCAGCACCTTCTCTCGTTAGTCACAGCTCATATTTTGTTGTTCTAGTCACTCTTTCTCTAGTGCTCAGATGCCTTTTTTTGTAATATGGAGACCAAACTGCACACAGTACTTTATATGAGGCTTCACTATTGAAGTCAATGGTGTTACTAAAGGAAAAGGAACAATGGCAATGCAGTTGATGGCTTTGACTTGTTTACTTGAAAGACATCTCATCTGGCTAGTCTCAAGCCACATAACTTATTAAGGATCGATTTGGAAATCTGGTTGGTTCTTCACTGCTCGACTCGATTACCCTAGGGTTTGTTTTCACATGATTCCAGGTTATTTTTCCCTGGAGTGAAAGGTTTTCTTGGATTACATTTGGAGACAGGCACTAACTGTCACTTACTAAATTGCTTATTTGTGCTAAACAACAAGCCAAGCAAAGGTCAAAATCTCTATTTTTTTTTAATCTTGAAGCAACAACCATGGGTTGATGAACTGACCATAAGGTAAAGACCTGACCCTTGGCCTGGTCCAGCTGCTCAAGTCCTCAACAATGAGGAGCCTGTGAGCCAGATCACCCTTGGGGAATCGTGCCACGTGGCTGTAGTGCCATAACAGACGCTCCTTCACAATACAGGCAATATGCCTCATTTGGGAATCCATGAGCAACTACTTGTTTGACACAAAGTCACACCAGCAATACCCAAGGACTCCCTGAAGAGATACAGTGCCAAAGGAGTTCAATCTGTGTCTCAGGTCGCTGGATAGCATTCATGTCTCACAACAAATATAGCAAAACAGGAAGCACCAGGACATGGACCTTCGTCCTCTGGCAAAAATATCGTGAGTGCCACACACCCCCTTCCAGCAATCTCATTATCACCCAAGCTCTCCCAAGCCATCTACTGACTTCATAGGAAGAGTCACCAGAGACATGAATGTCTCTGCCGTGGTAAGCAAACCTCTCGATGCGGTCAACACTCTCTCTGCAGACAGACACTGCTGAGAGGTCGTTAAAGGCCTGGATTTTGGTTTTAATCCAGGACTTTTGGAAGCCCAGAGACTCAGATTCCTTGCTCAGTCTCTCGAGACCCAGATCAGAGCCTCCATTGACTCCATGACGATCACAGCATTGTCTGCCAAATCAAGATCAGTGAATCTTTCTTCACCAATAGATCCCCCACAGCCGATGGATCCAATGACCCTGCTCAATAACCAATCCATGCAAGCACTAAACAGGGTAGGAGCAGAACACACACCTGACAAACCCCAGAATCAACTGGGAAAAACACAGAGGTTCTGCCTCCACTCTGCACAAGACTCACAGAGACAGTGTACAGCTGGCCATGACATCCAGCAACTTCGGGGGGATCCCACAAAGTCTCAAAATGTCTCAGAGAGCAACTCAGTTAACTGAGTCAAACGCTTTTCGAAAATTGAAAAAGGCTGCAAAGAAACTCTGCTGATATTCGCGTTTGTGTTTCGTGAGAACCCTCAATTCCAGGATGCAGCTGATGGTATACTTCTTAGGCATAAAACCAGACTGTTTTGGTCACTGGTAGTTCAGATATTGAGGATGACCATAGCGAGGGCCTTACCCGGCACTGAGAGCACTGTTATGCCCCTGTAGTTGCCACAATTCAGGCGATCACCCTTCCATTTACAGACAGGGATATCTAGTTCCATTTTCCAGTCAGTTGGGATGACAGCCGTCTTCCAAATGGAAGCAAAGGTTGCTTGCAATGCTAGGAGGACAGCCTTTACACCCTGGATACCACAGATCCCTACAGCCTTCCCTACCCTCAGCTGGTTCACTACCTGTGCAATCTCAGTGAGACTGAGTGGTTCACAGATAATTGGAGAATCAGCTTCAAGAACCGTGGACTCAGAGATGTCAAACGTCCTAGCAAAAGGATCAGCTTTAATAAGGAGTGGTGCAGAGTGTAAAACAAAATATGCCTCTGTCTGATGAAAGAACTGAGGAAATCAACTGCAAATAAATACCTGTGATTTGTCACCTCCTAGTACATTCACCATGACTTCCATAACGGTTTCATGCATGCCCAATACTCTCATTAGGTTGGGGTGTTGGTAGAACACCTTATTATTCATGATATCCCTGGGAGAAAAAAAAAGTGTGTTAGCAATGTACAATTTAAAATTAAATGAAGAATTTTGCCATAAAAAAATTTTGTGCTTGTGTGCTGCTAGTGGTTGAAAAGTGAGGTGCTGGCAGGCTTCACAGCCCTCGACTCTTTCAACTTTACAAACACATTTTATTTTCAGTTAGAAATAAATATAATTAAAAACTGCTTATCTGTTAATCAGTTAATCACACCATTACATCACAAATTAATTGCTTCACTTATTACCTTTCATCTGGACTCAGTTTTAAGGCCCTTTCTATTTGTTTTCATAACATACAATTTGCAGCATCATTAGGGGGTTACACTGTGAATAGGAAATAAACACTATACTTTTATGTGGCGTCTTTCCAAACAGAATACCGTCTTGAGGAGTTTTATATGTTGTTTCTGTATTTCTACATATGGAGAACTGTCAGGGTCACAGGAAGAGTCACAGGTAGGAACTGAACTAACAGTTTTGTGCTTTTATATAGCCCCTTGCCATAGTAAACACCTTGCTGAAGTGCTCTACATGGGCAGTATGGTTCCCTCCATAGTATTTGGAGTACTATTAAGTTATATAGTAAGACAGCTGTGGCAAATGACTAAACACCCGCTATATAAAAAAAAAATAAATGAAGTATACTTTAATGCAATATGCTGTGATCTGTTTATAATAATAATAATAATAATTCTTTGCATGTTTATGACTTTGACTTGTGGATTTTCGTGGTAGGGTAAGTTGATGTGGGGAAAGCATCAGATCAATGAGTCATAAGAACAGCAATGAATAAATGGATGACAAGACAGTGTAAATCAACCTTTAGTTTATGAACCATCACTGAGCACAACTGTTTTTTTAATATAACTAACTGTGCTGTTGAAGATGGATGGAAATCTAAGTGATTAAATTTGTTAATGTTTGAAGTGCACTATGCATTGCCTATGTCTCAGTTATATGTCATTTAGTATGGCATTCGTAAAAGCATGGTTAATGAATGTGATGCACCATCTTTTGAAGTAACAAACATAATGCATTTTATTACTAAAAATGTTTGTGATGTGTCATTTATTGGATTGACAGAGACCTATCAACCATGACTGACACACACACACTTATTTTTTTATTATGGTGGAAAAAATGCAATACAAATTCACACAAAATGTAATATTTATCCATCCATCTGTTCGCCCATCCATCCATCCCCTAACTAGCTTATACTGTGCAAGTTTGTAGGAGACCAGAGCCTATTCTAGCAACACTGGGTGCAAGATGTGAATCAGTCTTAGAAGGGATGCCAGTCCGTCTCAGGAAGGCACACAATCACATTTACTCAAGCTGCTAGATTTTAGAGTCACCAATTAACCTAATAGTCAGGAATTCAGGACGTGTCGGCAACACTAGAGCACACATAAGAAACCCCATACAGACATAAAGAGAACGTGCAAACTCAAAAATGGATAACAACTAGGTGCCAGATTCAAACCAAGGAAGTTGGATCTATACGGCAGCAGTGCTGATCAGTGTTCCTTCTAATATAATATAATATAATATAATATAATATAATATAATATACTGCGGTGGGTTGGCACCCTGCCCAGGATTGTTTCCTGCCTTGTGCCCTGTGTTGGCTGGGATTGGCTCCAGCAGACCCCCGTGACCCTGTGTTCGGATTCAGCGGGTTGGAAAATGGATGGATGGATAATATAATATAATATAATATAATATAATATAATATAATATAATATAATATAATATAATATAATATAATTGTGGCAGGTGGCCGGGTGCGGCCCTCAATCAGCCGCCTATATAACGAGCCGCCGCCCTACAATCAAGGCTGGAGTCGGGTGAGGAGGTGGACGAGGTCAGAGGAGGCGGCAAGGAGAGGCCCTGAGTGTTGTGTTTGTGAGGAGAAGAAAGTGGCTGCTGGAAGCCTGGACTTTGGGAGTCAGTGGGGGTTTGTTGTGTGGTGCACATAGAGACTGTTGTATATAGTAGAAGTGTAAATAAACGTGGGGTGATGGACTGCAACATGTCTGCCTGTCTGTGTCCGGGAAGCACCCTTTCACAGTGGCGTAGTCAGCAGGAGGCTCCACCTGGGTCGAGGTGGGGACCTGTAATGTTGGAAAGTTTTGTGAAAGGCCCGGCACAGCAGGCAAACTCACCCACGTGCCGCAGGGGCGGCGTGCACCCAACCCCGCACATACCGGGAGTGTCGCGGACCACGGGAGGTCCGCTATTGGACTCTTTTGTGTTTCAGGGGCAGCTTGGGAGCGCGGCGGCGGCAGCTAGGAGAGCTGCCGGGAAGGAGATGCTGCAGCCGCAGCAGCCGCGGAGCTGCCCAGAACCTCGCCCTCGAGTGTGGAATAAGGGCGAGGAGGCCGCAGACCGAAGGTCCCTCCTCGTAGCAGGCACGGGATCGGGCAGCATGTCCTGTCCTCCCGCCAATGATCGGTCAGAGGCGGGAGCTGGGAATGTCCGTCTCGTGCCGAGAAGAAACCCGAGTGGGCTGCAGGGAAGAGCCCACGGAGAGCAGTCGGCGGGTGATGCCGCCTGGAAGGTAAGCACACCGCCGACTGTCTCTCTCTCTTTGGCGGTGATATTGCAGGAGCTGCAAAAGCAGCTGCGCCTTGTGCTGTCGCCGCCAGCCGAGTGATGTGCCCTCCGGGCGGAGACGCTGGACTCAGGAGGGATGGCAGTGGCGTCGGATCGAGAGCCGCAGGCAGAAGAGGATCGGCGCGCTGCAGGAGCTCCTGGACGGAGAGGCACAGCGGGGAAGGTAAGGGAGACCGACCCTGTTAAGCTCTGGACGCCAGCGAGGCTGGGTCTGCCCTCTTACAATGGGCAGATCCGAACCGCTGTGGCGTCCCAAAATAAAAGGAGGAAGCGGCTTGGGGAAGCCAGTTCCTCCGATAAGCGAGGACATGCTGCTGGGTGCGCGTGTCCCGCAAAGGGCCGTCCTCTGCGGAGGCAGAGGAGAATCCCGCAGCTAGAGAGGTGGAAACAGAGCGTGATCCCACTGGTGATTCCGTGGCGGGGAGCACGGACTGCTCGGGCTGGGAAGCCGAGAAAGGGAGCATCGGGGCGCCGATCGGGGCCGAGAGCGTTGGCCCAGCTGAGGACGAGACAAGGGGCTGCGTCAGGGCAACGCCTCCGCCCTTGTTTTTCTTTTGTATTGACAGGATCGGGCCCTAGGCTACAGTGTGTCGGCTTGCCGTCGAGGGGTTCCCGTCCTCCCGGAATGGTTCGCTGGTCCCAGGAGGTCTCAGTTAGCGGGGGTGTACTGTGGCAGGTTAGCCGGGTGCGGCCCTCAATCAGCCGCCTATATAACGAGCCGCCGCCCTACAATCAAGACTGGAGTCGGGTGAGGAGGTGGACGAGGTCAGAGGAGGCGGCAAGGAGAGGCCCTGAGTGTTGTGTTTGTGAGGAGAAGAAAGTGGCTGCTGGAAGCCTGGACTTTGGGAGTTGGTGGGGGTTTGTTGTGTGGTGCACATAGAGACTGTTGTATATAGTAGAAGTATAAATAAACGTGGGGTGATGGACTGCAACATGTCTGCCTGTCTGTGTCCGGGAAGCACCCTTTCATATAATATAATATATTACTGTTAGGTTGAATTGCAATTTCAAATAGGCTCCCTGTATAGTTCCGTGTGTGCATGTGATAATGTCAAACCCTGAGGCCAGGGTTGTTTTCTATCTTGTGCCCAATGATGCTGAAATAGTCTCTGTACCCTTGTGACCCTAAAGTGGATTAAGCAGATTTAGATTTAAAATGTTAAATTATGCTATAATATAATATAATGGGTGTGGCAAGAAGATGTGAAGTTTTTCAGGGTGTTGTGGGGTGAGAGTGAATGTGGTGGAGGTATATATAGTGGGATGGCAATGTGTTAAACTAAATGCAGTTTCAGTGGCTATTAACAACTGATCATTGCTGCATTATATGTTCGAAAATACTGAAATACTCCGTGTAAAGCACAAAGTCAATCAGTAGGATTAAACAATTCAGACCAGTAAATAAGACAAGTTAAACAAAAACCTACATTTCTTAATTATTATTTCAACTACTTTATTTCTTTTCTAAGTCAATGCAACCATTCATGTCATTCTTCTAAAAATCATCACATCCACGCACAATATATATATATATATATATATATATATATATATATGAAGTGATAAGATGTCTGCCCATCTCATGTCCATGCCCCTGCTTGGTTGTAATGTCTCCGGCATCCACAAGAGGGAGTGAATGATCTATGAACATGTATAAGTGGCCAGCACAGGACAGAACACTGTAGGGAGAATGTGTGTGAGTCACATTCTCCAAAACAGGGCTGGAATGTCTGTCAGAAGGGCAACAAGAAGCACAAGGAAAGAGGAATGCAAGGGCTAGAATCTCCAATGAAAAAGGAAAGGGGATGTAAGACATATCCAGTGAACAGAGGTTCAAAAATGCATGACGCAATCCAAACAGATGGACCTCCAATTAAACCCATTTCAATAAATGGGTTATTTGCTGTGCTAGTTATAATATCCATCCATCCATCCATCATCCAACCTGCTGAATCCGAACACAGGGTCACGGAGGTCTGCTGGAGCCAATCCCAGCCAACACAGGGCACAAGGCAGGAACCAATCCCGGGCAGGGTGCCAACCCACCGCAGGACACACACAAACACACCCACACACCAAGCACACACTAGGGCCAATTTAGAATCACCAATAATATAATATAATATACCAGGTTGCAAATCAGAATTGGTTAATGGACTGAGTGGACTGACTGAGCGCTCCACATCTTGACGCTTGGTTTAATGTCCCTTGTGATCCGTATGAGAAGCAACACCAGTCACCCACAGGGTGCACTCATATAATTCCTCCACTGAAAACAACAAACACAAAATGATTCTTACCCTAATCCATCAATCATCAGCTTCTCCTCCTCTTTCCCCATCCTGACACTAAGCAGGGACCTGATTTGCCCCAATGAAGCCAAAAGGTTGATAGTGTCCTGGACTGAGGCTGCACTAATGGAGTAAGCCTTCCTCAGGGCTCTCAGAAGCTCACCAATGCTGTCATACTGTCGACGGAGGAGGCTAAACATGGCCCGCACCAGCTCTGGGTCCTGGATGTGGGACTCCTGTGCCCAGCTGACCATGGTTTGAGATATCAGCTCTTTAAGGGTTGCTGCAAAAGAAAAAAAAATATAAAGAAGATGGAATTCTAGTTTGAAATTAACCTAAACTCTTGGTGTTGAGGTGTCACTTGCTGCACTCGGGTCCCAATCCTGGTGGTTCGTTGTGTGGTAGGGGTGTTGTAACACGCCATCAGTGCATGCTTCCAACCTCTAAACACTGTTTGTTCTAAATGAGAATGCTGCAAGGCTGCAGAAGGTGGTCTTTAGTTTTTATGATCATAACACCAGTGTGGACAGAGTCAGCCTTGGCCTTCATGACTCCAAATATATGCCTGGCTATCACTTTCTTTGTTAGTTAACATACATTCTTTGCCATATGCTGCAGAGTAGCTAGAGATGCTACTAATGCAAATATCTCATGGTCCTTCTGGAAATTAGTGAAAAAGAGACATTGAGATCAACTAGATCAAGATGAATTTGCTCCATAACCTTTTAGTAATATATCCAAAATTGCATGTACATCTGTCTTCATTACAACAGTCTCACTAACAGTAAAGGATCTCTGAAACAGGTTTACCTAAAGAACCACTTCAGTACCACTCCTCTAAGGATGTCAGTAGTTGACTTTATGTTTAAACTGTAACATTTGGTTTTCTCTGATGTAACAGTCTTACGCGTTTGTCACTTTTCCCCTATTGCCTTTATTAAGTATAGCACTTTCGTTTCAGATGCTGACAATAAAAAGCATTATGGAGAAATCAAAGTACCTAGTGAGAACATTCTATAGATAGATAGATACAGTGCATACGGAAAGTATTCACAGCGCATCACTTTTTCCACATTTTGTTATGTTACAGCCTTATTTCAAAATGGATTAAATTCATTTTTTTCCTCAGAATTCTACGCACAACACCCCATAATGACAACGTGAAAAAAGTTTACTTGAGATTTTTACAAATTAATAAAAAATAAAAAATTTGAGAAAGCACAGGTACATAAGTATTCACAGCCTTTGCCATGAAGCTCGAAATTGAGCTCAGGTACATCCTGTTTCCCTTGATCAACCTTGAGATGTTTCTGCAGCTTAATTGGAGTCCACCTGTGGTAAATTCAGTTGGTTGGACATGATTTGGAAAGGCACACACCTGTCTATATAAGGTCCCACAGTTGACAGTGCATGTCAGAGCACAAACCAAGCATGAAGTCAAAGGAATTGTCTGTAGACCTCCGAGACAGGATTGTCTCAAGGCACAAATCTGGGGAAGGTTACAGAAAAGTTTCTGCTGCTTTGAAGGTCTCAATGAGCACAGTAGCCTCCATCATCCATACGTGGAAGAAGTTCGAAACCACCAGGACTCTTCCTAGATCTGGCCGGCCATCTAAACTGAGCGATCGGGGGAGAAGGGCCTTAGTCAGGGAGGTGACCAAGAACTCGATGGTCACTCTGTCAGAGCTCCAGAGGTCCTCTGTGGAGAAAGGAGAACCTTCCAGAAGGACAACCATCTCTGCAGCAATCCACCAATCAGGCCTGTATGGTAGAGTGGCCAGACGGAAGCCACTCCTTAGTAAAAGGCACATGGCAGCCCGTCTGGAGTTTGCCAAAAGGCACCTGAAGGACTCTCAGACCATGAGAAAGAAAATTCTCTGGTCTGATGAGACAAAGATTGAACTCTTTGGTGTGAATGCCAGGCGTCACGTTTGAAGGAAACCTGGCACGATCCCTACAGTGAAGCATGGTGGTGGCAGCATCATGCTGTGGGGATGTTTTTCAGCGGCAGGAACTGGGATACTAGTCAGGTTAAAAGGGATAGATGACTGCAGCAATGTACAGAGACATCCTGGATGAAAACCTGCTCCAGAGCGCTCTTGACCTCAGACTGGGGCGACGGTTCATCTTTCAGCAGGACAATGACCCAAAGCACACAGCCAAGATATCAAAGGAGTGGCTTCAGGACAACTCTGTGAATGTCCTTGAGTGGCCCAGCCAGAGCCCAGACTTGAATCCGATTGAACATCTCTGCAGAGATCTTAAAATGGCTGTGCACCGACGCTTCCCATCCAACCTGATAGAGCTTGAGAGGTGCTGCAAAGAGGAATGGGCGAAACTGGCCAAGGATAGGTGTGCCAAGCTTGTGGCATCATATTCAACAAGACTTGAGGCTGTAATTGCTGCCAAAGGTGCATCGACAAAGTATTGAGCAAAGGCTGTGAATACTTATGTACATGGGATTTCTCAGTTTTTTTATTTTTAATAAATTTGCAAAAACCTCAAGTAAACCTTTTTCACGTTGTCATTATGGGGTGTTGTGTGCAGAATTCTGAGGAAAAAAATTAATTTAATCCATTTTGGAATAAGGCTGTAACATAACAAAATGTGGAAAAAGT
This sequence comes from Erpetoichthys calabaricus, assembly GCF_900747795.2. Classification (NCBI taxonomy): domain Eukaryota; kingdom Metazoa; phylum Chordata; class Cladistia; order Polypteriformes; family Polypteridae; genus Erpetoichthys; species Erpetoichthys calabaricus. The sequence goes on along the minus strand of NC_041409.2, from coordinate 34,184,716 downwards.
GATGCACTGTGAATACTTTCCGGATGCACTGTAGGTAGGTAGGTAGGTAGGTAGGTAGGTAGATAGATAGATAGATAGATAGATAGATAGATAGATAGATAGATAGATAGATAGATAGATAGATAGATAGATAGATAAAGAGCCTTAAAAGCTATTTAACATAAAGACAGCATCAATGCTTAGACTGAAAGTGCTGTACCAATTAATTAAAATGCAAGACTATGTTTAGTCGAAAGGTTCAATATAAAAATAACCACCTAAGGCACAAAATATTGTTTATATGATATACATTATTAATTCCCAAGGGGAAATTGCCTTTTCACATTTACCTTTGGGGGTCAGAGCACAAGGTCAACCCTTGTACATTGCCCCAGGAGCCATTTTCAGGTTAAGGGCATTGCTCAAGGGCATTGCTCAAGGGTCTAGTGGAATAGGATCCCTTCTGGCAGTAATGGGATTTGAGTCATCTGTCTTCCAGATAACAGTGCAGATCCTTAGCCTCTGAGCCACCATTCTTTCAAAGGCACTCTAATTATAACCAACCACAGGTCGATTTAACAGTGTTTGCAGCAATGGTCAACATACTAAACTTTAATGCACACTGATAGCATTTTCTATGCAAGGATCTTTTTTAAAGCCACTTTTATAATGACTCTTGCAAGTGACTGTATAAATCATTTTGCGAGTGTGAGACTGCTTTATAAAACAAAGGTGGACTAAATACTTGTGTGGTTGTTGAAAGTCATTACTACTGAATTTTATTGAGACGTAAAAGCCACTCGATTTATGTTGTTTCTTTTTTGTATCTAAACAGACAAGGCACATGCATTTGTGAATATTTTAAACAAAGATGAAAGCAAGACTTGGTCTGCTCTCACCTTATTCTGTCAAACCCATTCTGAAGAAGTCAAGCTTTCTCTTCTCGATTTAAATAAGTCAAGCTCAGCATGAAGAGCATGTTACAGAAAGAAAAGCTTCACTTATAAGGAATGGAGAACCACAAAGCGATGAATAACTGTCACTCATTTCCGATCAGCACCATTTAGGATCAGCAACGTGGCACATTTTTGAACACCCCCCAGAGACGTTAACAGGTGCTGGGTGATGGTTCAGCTCCATAAACAAATAGATATATTTTCCTCCTAAAATGTGCTGCATATGGTAATTTGAGCTTTCCCTGAAACACTATAAATCACCACAGCTGAGGAAGCTAAGGCTATGAGAAATGCAGCACGAAACTGGAGATGCAGACCTGATGATTCTCACAGCCTGTTGAGCTACCATTGGCTATTGCAAGGCTACTACTCTGTTTTAAATTTTTGTTTGTGCATTGCCCCTGGCTAGTGTGTCAGAGACACGTAATACTAAATATAATACTGTCTGCCTGTGAAGGCCTCTGTGACTCAACTATTATGCACTAACTCAAAGAAAGCTGAGAAGAAAGGTAAAGTAAAAGGAACAAAGGAAATATTAAGTACTATTATCCTTAATAAAAGGATAAGTGTCTATGTGTCTGTCTGTGTGCCCATCGGGTTGCTATGTCTATGTTGTTGCAAAAGATGGCACATCGCAAATATTTTTAGTAAGAAAATGTGTTGTATTTGTCATTCCAACAGATGGTGTATCAGAAACATAAACACTACTTTTTTCAAATCCCACACTAAATGACATATAATAGAGACTCTGGCATTGCATGTGCACTATAAATGTTAATGCTGAGGTCTACATTAATTACTTGCAATTCAACTTGTCTTAAATGGGAGTAGCAGGTCTAGTATACAGTATAGTACATATATATACATACATACATACATATATATATATGTCTGTCTGCTTCCCATACATATACATATATATATATATATATATATATATATATATATATATATATATATATATATACACATATATATATATACTGTATATATATTGTCACAATCTCGCACATAGGGAGCCACGTAAACACCCGATGCGCAGTGTAGTATATCGTGCCAAAGGGCAAAGGTGGGGTACTAACCTCTCTTTCTTTATCTCTGCAGAAAGCAATGCCGCCATGAAAACACCCGGACTCCCTAGCCACGCGCTACCACTTCCGCATTCCTTCTGTCCCACTGGTCCACCTGTGATGACTCCCATACTTCACCACGGTTCCTTCCCAGAATTCCATCTGTCTGTTTCCGGTCCCACCCCATAAATTGCTCCCTTCCATCATAACTAAACTGTCTGTTGTAACGCTGAATGCAAACACTGACCTGTGCAATAGTCTAATAATAATAATAATAATAATAATACATTTTATTTATATAGCGCCTTTCCCATGCTCAAGGCACTTACAGAATATACGAAAGAACGGCAGGGTATACAGTATAGTAGTCTACAGTATACGGGGCCAATCGCCCTGCCAGAGCCCAGGCCTTTGAGTTCTGGGATAAAATGGGCCGCTGGCCGAGGCCAGATATCAACCAGGCCCGCCAAGTATTAGAACAAGTAGCCTGTGAGGGGCTAGTTAACGCGATACCAGAGTATCTCGCCCAGCAGGTCCGGCGGCATCCTTATAAGGATATGAAAGGTCTTCTAGAGGTCCTCGAGCATCAACTCACAGTGAACCGAGTCAGGGGGTCGGAGAAGCCTGCTCACGGAGTCCGACAGGGGCGTGTCACCAACCCTGAGCCCACCCGTCACACTGTGGAAGCTCTGGCAAAACCTAAGGAGAAACGATCTGTTGTATCGAGCCACGGACCTTGAAGGTGAGGTAAAGAAGTAGTTGCTAGTGCCACGGACCTTCCAGCGGGGGGTCTGTGAACTGGCTCATGCCCACCACCTAGGTGCCCATCTAGGGGCCGAGAAAACCTTGGAGAGAATAAAGCTCCGATTTTAATTAATTAAAATTAATTAGGAGGAGGTCCGATGTTTCTGTCAGTCCTGCCCCGACTGTCAGTTATGTCAGATACCTAGGAGGGACTGTGCACCTCTCGTTCCGATTCCCCTCCTTGATGTCCCGTTTGAAAGAATCGGAGTCGATCTTGTAGGACCCCTGGAGCCTTCGAATCGTGATCGCAGATACATCTTAGTTATGGCAGATTACGCAAGTCGATAACCAGAGGCGGTTCCTTTGCGCTTCGCTAACACGAAAAATATCGCACGGGAATTGGTAGGCCTTTTTTCCCCCGAGTGGGAATACCTAAAGAAATGTTTACGGACCAAGGTACTCCCTTTACTTCGGATACGTTCAGGGAGGTTGCCAAGTTATTCCGTATTAAGCATCTAAAAACGTCTGTTTACCACCCTCAGACGGATGGGTTAGTACAGCATTTTAACCAGACCCTTAAACAGATGCTCCGCAAGGTAGTCAAGGCGGACGGCAGGAACTGGGACCAACTTTTACCCCTCGTGCCTTCTGCCTATCGGGAGGTGCCACAAGCCTCCACAGTCTTTTCCCCTTTTGAACTTCTATACGGCCGCCAACCCCGGGGCATTTTGGACGTTCTCAAAGAGGGTTGGGAAGGGGAGGCTCCTCTCTCCACCAATTTTTTAGAGTACATCGCGCAAGTGCGCGATAGACTAGATAAAATTCAACCCCTCCTAAAAGAACATATGTCGCGAGATCAAGCAGCGCAGGCGCGGAATTATAACTGGAACACATCCATTCAAGAATTCCAACCGGGGGACCGGGTGATGGTGCTCGTGCCCACTTCCCATTCAAAATTGTTAGCCCATTGGCAGGGCCCATACGAGATTAAGGAGAGAAAGGGGCTCATTGATTATTTGGTGAAGCAGCCAAACCGTCGACAGAGCGAGAGAGTTTATTACGTGAACTTGTTGAAACTGTGGAGGGATCGGGAGGACCGCCCTCGCACCGAAACGACCCTCTCCCTTTTCTCAGGAAAATCGGTCCTTGATCTCGGCCCCAATTTGTCGTCCCACCAGCAACAGAAGCTAGAAAATGCGATCCTGTCTGTCCCAGAAGTGGTCAGTGAGGCACCAGGCCGCACCTCGCTGATTGAACACGACATTGTGACAGACCCCGGGGTGGTAGTTAGGGAACGGCCCTATCGCCTCCCAGAGGCAAAACGTGTGGAGGTGGAACTAGAAGTGCATCGGAAGCTGGATAAGAACATCATAGAAGAGAGTCGCAGCCTGTGGTCCAGTCCCATCGTCCTTGTTTCTACGCCAAAATGGCTCTTGGAGATTCTGAAATGACTTTAGACGTTTTAATCAGGTCTCCAAATTTAGATGCCTACCCCATGCCCCAAGTAGCTCATTGAGCGCCTGGGTACGGCTCGTTACTTGACTACTCCTAACATGACAAAGGGATACTGGCAAATTCCCTTAACGGCATCCACTAAAGAGAAAACAGCCTTCAGTACCCTCAGTGGGCATTGGCAATATACGGTGCTCCCATTTGGGCTGCACGGGGCACCAGTGACCTTTCAGCGTCTGGTAGACAGAGTGCTAAAGCCCCACCAGTCCTACTGTGCCGCCTACCTTGATGACGTCATCATCTGTTCTGGCACCTGGGAGGAACATATCTTGCAGGTTTACGCCGTCCTCTTAACGCTAGTGAAGGTAGGCAACCGCATTAATCCATGAAAATGTTTCTTTGGATTTAACAAGGCCAAATATTTAGGCTACCTGGTGGGGGGAGGACTGGTGAAACCACAGTGCTCTAATATTAAAGACATCCTGGAATGGCCCCATCTGATAACCAAGAAACAGGTGCAAGCTTTCTTGGAGTTAGCAAGTTACTACCGCCGGTTCGTACCTCGATTCCCCATTCGGGGCCCCACCCTTGAGAAATTTAACAAAGAAACGGGCCCCTTTATATGTGGTATGGGATAATGCAGTGGAAAGAGCATTCAGTGACCTTAAGACGGCACCAATATTGAGAAGCCCTGATTTTTGTCTCTCTTTTATCCTCCAGACCGATGCTTCGAATACAGGTCTAGGCGCAGTGCTGAGCCAAAGCATCGACGGTGTCGAACACCCCGTGATCTACCTGAGCTGGAAACTGCTGGACTGGGAGACAAGGTATGCAGCCGTGGAGCGGGAGGCTTTGGCAATCAAGTGGGCGGTGACTCACCTGAGGTACTACCTATTGGGCTGCGAGTTCACCCTTGTGACGGACCATGCCGCCCTCCAGTGGTTGGTTGTTCACAAGGAGTCGAACCCCCGAGTCACCAGGTGGTTTTTGGACCTTCAGCTGTATAAGTTTACCGTCACTTATCGCCGGGGTAACCTGCAGGCCAACGCTGATGCTCTCTCCCGGGTTCACGACCTCTCGGTTCGGTCCATCCGACCCGATGGGTCTAGGCTGAGGGGTGGTCATGTCATGCATGCGGCCATAGGAAGCCACGTAAAGACCTGATGCGCAGGGTAGTATATCAATATATATATACAGTATCTCACAAAAGTGAGTACACCCCTCACATTTTTGTAAATATTTTATTATATCTTTTCATGGGACAACACTGAAGATATGACACTTTGATACAATGTAAAGTAGTCAGTGTACAGCTTGTATAACAGTGTAAATTTGCTGTCCCCTTGAAATAACTCAACACACAGCCATTAATGTATAAACCGTTGGCAACAAAAGTGAGTACACACCTAAGTGAAAAATGTCCAAATTGTGCCCAATTAGCCATTTTCCCTCCCCGGTGTCACATGACTCGTTAGTGTTACAAGGTCTCAGGTGTGAATGGGGAGCAGGTGTGTTAAATTTGGTGTTATTGCTCTCACACTATCTCATACTGGTCACTGGAAGTTCAACATGGCACCTCATGGCAAAGAACTCTCTAAGGATCTGAAAAAAGAATTGTTGCTCTACATAAAGATGGCCTAGGCTATAAGAAAATTGCCAACACCCTGAAACTGAGCTGCAGCATGGTGGCCAAGACCATACAACGGTTTAACAGGACAGGTTCCACTCAGAACAGGCCTCGCCATGGTCGACCAAAGAAGTTGAGTGCACGTGCACAGCGTCATATCCAGAGGTTGTCTTTTGAAAACAGACGTATGAGTGCTGCCAGCATTGCTGCAGAGGTTAAAGGGATGGGGGGTCAGCCTGTCAGTGCTCAGACCATATGCCGCACACTGCATCAAATTGGTCTGCATGGCTGTTATCCCAGATGGAAACCTCTTCTAAAGATTATGCACAAGAAAGCCCGCAAACAGTCTGCTGAAGACAAGCAGACTAAGGACATGGATTACTGGAACCATGTCCTGTGGTCTGATGAGACCAAGATAAACTTATTTGGTTCAGATGGTGTCAAGCATGTGTGGCAGCAACCAGGTGAGGAGTACAAAGACAAGTGTGTCTTGCCTATAGTCAAGCATGGTGGTGGGAGTGTCATGGTTTGGGGCTGCATGAGAGCTGCCCGCACTGGGGAGCTACAGTTCATTGAGGGAACCATGAATGCCAGCATGTACTGTGACATACTGAAGCAGAGCATGATTCCCTCCCTTCGGAAACTGGGCCGCAGGGCAGTATTCCAACATGATAACGACCCCAAACACACCTCCAAGACGACCACTGCCTTGCTAAAGAAACTGAGGGTAAAGGTGCTGGACTCCAGACCTAAACCCTATTGAGCATCTGTGGGGCATCCTCAAATGGAAGGTGGAGGAGCGCAAGGTCTCTAACATCCACCTGCTCCGTGATGTTGTCATGGAGGAGTGGAATAGGATTCCAGTGGCACCTGTGAAGCTCGTGTGAACTCCATGCCCAAGAGAGTTAATGGTGGCCACACAAAATATTGACACTTTGGGCACAATTTGGACATTTTTCACTTAGGGGTGCACTCATTTTTGTTGCCAGTGGTTTAGACATTAATGGCTGTCCATCCATCCATCCATTGTCTCCCGCTTATCCGAGGTCGGGTCGCGGGGGCAGCAGCTTGAGCAGAGATGCCCAGACTTCCCTCTCCCCGGCCACTTCTTCTAGCTCTTCCGGGAGAATCCCAAGGTGTTCCCAGGCCAGTCGTGAGACATAGTCCCTCCAACGTGTCCTGGGTCTTCCCCGGGGCCTCCTCCCGGTTAGACGTGCCCGGAACACCTCACCAGGGAGGCGTCCAGGAGGCATCCTGGTCAGATGCCCGAGCCACCTCATCTGACTCCTCTCGATGCGGAGGAGCAGCGGCTCTACTCTGAGCCCCTCCCGGATGACTGAGCTTCTCACCCTATCTTTAAGGGAAAGCCCAGACACCCTGCGGAGGAAACTCATTTCAGCCGCTTGTATTCGCGATCTCGTTCTTTCGGTCACTACCCATAGCTCATGACCATAGGTGAGGGTAGGAACATAGATCGACTGGTAAATTGAGAGCTTCGCCTTGCGGCTCAGCTCCTTTTTCACCACGACAGACCGATGCAGAGCCCGCATTACTGCGGATGCCGCACCGATCCGCCTGTCGATCTCACGCTCCATTCTTCTCTCACTCGTGAACAAGACCCCGAGATACTTAAACTCCTCCACTTGGGGCAGGATCTCACTACCAACCCTGAGAGGGCACTCCACCTTTTCCGGCTGAGGACCATGGTCTCGGATTTGGAGGTGCCGATTCTCATCCCAGCCGCTTCACACTCGGCTGCGAACCGATCCTGAGAGAGCTGAAGATCACAGCCTGATGAAGCAAACAGGACAACATCATCTGCAAAAAGCAGTGACCCAATCCTGAGCCCACCAAACCGGACCCCCTCAACGCCCTGGCTGCGCCTAGAAATTCTGTCCATAAAAGTTATGAACAGAATCGGTGACAAAGGGCAGCCCTGGCGGAGTCCAACTCTCACTGGAAACGGGTTCGACTTACTGCCGGCAATGCGGACCAAGCTCTGGCACCGATCGTACAGGGACCGAACAGCCCTTATCAGGGGGGCCGGTACCCCATACTCTCGGAGTACCCCCCACAGGATTCCCCGAGGGACACGGTCGAATGCCTTTTCCAAGTCCACAAAACACATGTAGACTGGTTGGGCAAACTCCCATGCACCCTCCAGGACCCTGCTAAGGGTATAGAGCTGGTCCACTGTTCCGCGACCAGGACGAAAACCACACTGTTCCTCCTGAATCCGAGACTCGACTATCCGACGGACCCTCCTCTCCAGGACCCCTAAATAGACTTTTCCAGGGAGGCTGAGGAGTGTGATCCCTCTGTAGTTGGAACACACCCTCCGATCCCCCTTCTTAAAGAGGGGGACCACCACCCCGGTCTGCCAATCCAGTGGCACTGTCCCTGATGTCCATGCGATGTTGCAGAGGCGTGTCAGCCAAGACAGTCCTACAACATCCAGAGCCTTGAGGAACTCCGGGCGTATCTCATCCACCCCCGGGGCCCTGCCACCAAGGAGTTTTTTGACCACCTTGGTGACCTCAGTCCCAGAGATGGGGGAGCCCACCTCTGAGTCCCCAGGCTCTGCTTCCTCATTGGAAGGCATGTTAATGGGATTGAGGAGGTCTTCGAAGTACTCCCCCCACTGACCCACAACGTCCCGAGTCGAGGTCAGCAGCGCACCATCCCCACCATATACAGTGTTGACACTGCACTGCTTCCCCTTCCTGAGACGCCGGATGGTGGACCAGAATCTCCTCGAAGCCGTCCGAAAGTCGTTCTCCATGGCCTCCCCAAACTCCTCCCACGCCCGAGTTTTTGCCTCAGCAACCACCAAAGCCGCATTCCGCTTGGCCTGCCGGTACCTATCAGCTGCCTCCAGAGTCCCACAGGACAAAAGGGACCGGTAGGACTCCTTCTTCAGCTTGACGGCATCCTTCACCGCCAGTGTCCACCAACGGGTTCGGGGATTGCCGCCACGACAGGCACCGACCACCTTACGGCCACAGCTCCGGTCAGCTGCCTCAACAATAGAGGCACGGAACATGGCCCATTCGGACTCAATGTCCCCCACCTCCCTCGGGATGTGGTCGAAGTTCTGCCGGAGGTGGGAGTTGAAGCTACTTCTGACAGGGGGCTCTGCCAGATGTTCCCAGCAGACCCTCACAACACATTTGGGCCTACCACGCCTGACCGGCATCCTCCCCCACCATCGAAGCCAACTCACCACCAGGTGGTGATCAGTTGACAGCTCCGCCCCTCTCTTCACCCGAGTGTCCAAGACATGTGGCCGCAAGTTCGACGACACGACCACAAAGTCGATCATCGAACTGAGGCCTAGGGTGTCCTGGTGCCAAGTGCACATATGACCACCCCTATGCTTGAACATGGTGTTCGTTATGGACAATCCGTGACGAGCACAGAAGTCCAATAACAAAACACCGCTCGGGTTCAGATCGGGGGGGCCATTCCTCCCAATCACGCCCTTCCAGGTCTCACTGTCATTGCCCACGTGAGCATTGAAGTCTCCCAGCAGAACGAGGGAGTCCCCAGAAGGTATGCCCTCTAGCACACCCTCCAGGGACTCCAAAAAGGGTGGGTACTCCGAACTGCTGTTCGGTGCATACGCACAAACAACAGTTAGGACCCGTCCCCCCACCCGAAGGCGAAGGGAGGCTACCCTCTCGTCCACCGGGGTAAACCCTAATGTACAGGCTCCAAGTTGGGGGGCAATAAGTATACCCACACCTGCTCGGCGCCTCTCACCGGGGGCAACTCCAGAGTGGTACAGAGTCCAGCCCCTCTCAAGGAGATTGGTTCCAGAGTCCAAGCTGTGCGTCGAGGTGAGTCCGACTATATCTAGCCGGAACCTCTCAACTTCGCGCACTAGCTCAGGCTCCTTCCCCTTCAGAGAGGTGACATTCCACGTCCCAAGAGCCAGCTTCTGTAGCCGAGGATTGGACCGCCAAGGTCCCCGCCTTCGGCCTCCACCCAACTCACACTGCACCCGACCTCCTTGGCCCCTCCCATAGGTGGTGAGCCCACGGGAAGGGGGACCCACGTTGCCTCTTCGGGCTGTGCCCGGCCGAGCCCCATGGGTGCAGGCCCGGCCACCAGGCGCTCGCCATCGAGCCCCACCTCCAGGCCTGGCTCCAGAGTGGGGCCCCGGTGACCCGCGTCCGGGCAAGGGAAAACGCCGTCCAAAATTGTTTTTCTTCATAGGAGGTTTGTTTAACCGCTCTTTGTCTCATCCCTCACCTAGGACCAGTTTGCCTTGGGTGGCCCTACCAGGGGCATAAAGCCCCGGACAACAGAGCTCCTAGGAGCATTGGGACACGCAAACCCCTCCACCACGATAAGGTGGCGGTTAAAGGAGGGGCTGTGTGTTGAGTTATTTTGAGGGGACAGCAAATTGACACTGTTATACAAGCTGTACACTGACTACTTTACATTGTCTGAAAGTGTCATATCTTCAGTGTTGTCCCATGAATAGATATAATAAAATATTTACAAAACTGTTAGGGATTCGGGGGAAGAGATACTGTATATATATATATATATATATATATATATATATATATGTGTGTGTGTGTGTGTGTGTGTATGTACAGTGCCCTCCACTATTATTGGCACCCCTTGAAAATATTAGTAAGAAAGGTTAGAAAAAAATCACTGCTGAAGAACCGTCATCTTGCACTGAAAAAATGAGAAACATCTGACTTATAATTGAAACAAGTTCATTCAAAGAAAAACAAAGCCTTCATCAAGAAATAAATATTTTTAACAAAAACACATGTATCACAAACGTTGCCACCCCTGCATTTAATACTTTGTAGAACCTACCTTTGCCAGTATAACAACACAGATGTACATGTGCTTTCTCAATTTTTTTTATTTTTAGTAAACTTTTTTCACGTTGTCATTATGGGGTGTTGTGTATAGAATTCTGAGGAAAAAAATGAATTTAATCCATTTAGGAAAAAGGCTTTAACATAACAAAATGTGGAAAAAGTGATGCGCTGTGAATACTTTCCGGATGCACTCTATGTATGTGTATATATATATATATATATATATATGTATACAGTCATATGAAAAAGTTTGGGAATCCCTCTTAATTCTTTGAATTGTTGTGTATCGTTGGCTGAGTTTTCAAAGTAGCAACTTCCTTTTAATATATGACATGCCTTATGGAAACAGTAGTATTTCAGCAGTGACATTAAGTTTATTGGATTAACAGAAAATATGTAATATGCATCATAACAAAATTAGACAGGTGCATAAATTTGGGCACCCCAACAGAGATATTACATCAATACTTAGTTGAGCCTCCTTTTGCAAATATAACAGCCTCTGGCCGCCTCCTATAGCCTTTGATGAGTGTCTGGATTCTGGATGGAGGTATTTTTGACCATTCTTCCATACAAAATCTCTCCAGTTCAGTTAAATTTGATGGCTGCCGAGCATGGACAGCCTGCTTCAAATCATCCCATAGACTTTCGATTATATTAAAGTCAGGGGACTGTGACGGCCATTCCAGAACATTGTACTTCTCCCTCTGCATGAATGCCTTTGTAGATTTCAAACTGTGTTTTGGGTCATTGTCTTGTTGGAATATCCAACCCCTGCGTAACTTCAACTTTGTTCTTGGAATGCAGTGTTCTTCTTCCGCCATGCAAAGTGCTTTTTGTTATGACCAAATAACTCAATTTTTGTTTCATCAGTCCAAAGCACTTTGTTCCAAAATCAATCCGGCTTGTCTAAATGAGCATTCGCATACAACAAGAAACTCTGTTTGTGGCATAAGTGCAGAAAGGGCTTCATCATTCTGATCTCTCTGCCATACAGATGTTCTTTGTGCAAACTGCACTGAATTGTAGAACGATGTACAGATACACCATCTGCAGCAAAATGTTCTTGCAGGTCTTTGGAGATGATCTGTGGGTTGTCTGTAACAATTCTCACAATCCTGCGCATATGCCACTCCTGTATTTTTCTTGGCCTGCCAGACCTGGGTTTAACTGCAACTGTGCCTGTGGCCTTCCATTTCCTCATTACATTCCTTACAGTTGAAACTGACAGTTTCAACCTCTGAGATAGCTTTTTGTAGCCTTTCCCTAAACCATGATACTGAATAATCTTTGTTTTCAGATCTTTTGAGAGTTGCTTTGAGTATTCCATGCTGATTCCCTCAAAGCATCATCTCCTCCACTCTACACACCCAAGCTTCCTTTAACCTTTGCTCCACGTGCTCACACTACCATAGTCTATTGCCCCTATCACCTCAGTCACCTTTCTGTAGTGAAGTGAGTATGGGGTCAGTGGCAGGGCAGACCTTTTAAAATAAAAACAATTCCACTCAGGCTATTGGGTGAAAGTGCTGGTGTGCGCTGCTGTGAATCCATGTGGCCATGGGCTGTTCAATGAGGAGGATATCTAATTGCTTGTTAATGTGCAGATGCAATCAGGTCAGGTACATCCAGAGTCTAAAGGAGCCAGAGCAGGATAGGCAAGAGATTCAAAAGAGAGGTTGGGAGAAAGGAAAGATAGGTGGGAAACAAAATTCAGCAATGAGAGTGTCGGTTGACAAGAGTAAGATTGGCCAAATAAGTCTGTGCAATGGACAGATGGCTTGGCGATCAAAAATTGGGCCCGCTCATGGGATAAGGTCACTCTTTCTAAACATCCACGGAGCAGGAGCGACCAAAAGGCTTTGAGTGATTGACCTACAGATGCCTGAGAGAGATGCTAGTGGGACGATGGGGTCGGGCTTGGGCATCTCAGCAGTGACTGGCTGAGGTGGTTGGATTGCAAGCAGTCTTAATGGCTGATCGTACATGCTGGAATCTCAGACCCACTATAGAGACCCAATAGGTAAGCAGGGCAAAGACATAAAGAAGGAAGGAATTGAAGCTCAGGGGAAAAGAAAAGTAACCCAATTTTACTTCTTTGGTTTTATAGGTGATTTTAACCCTTATTGGAATTTATTTATCTATTTACTGATCACTTATTTTCAACTCCCGCAAAAAAGCACATGTGTTTATTGGAATATTTATTAATTTAAATAAGACAGATTGATGGTCAAGACTATCAATTTCCAGGTTTAAGGAGGTTATGCCAGCTGTGGGCAACCTGAGCATCACAATTTCTCTTAACTTGGCTTGTATTTTCTCATTCCATGACACTATACATATTTATCCTTATCACTGGTCTTTCCACCTTTACTTCAAGTTGCACTTTCCTCTGCCATGCATCACTGCCATACTACTCCTCACATTATTTAACTTATGCTTGAAAGGAGAAATTTAACATTATCCCATCAGCAGGTCAAGTCATGGCCACTATTATTTGAAAACCAGCAAGGCTTTATTTGTTAAACATCTACAAATGGACAAACCAATAAGGACAGTTGAACATCAAAAAATGTTGCTGAAAACCTTGTTTATAATGACAACACATGGCCATACAAGAGTGTGAATACACAGGAATCAATAACAAAGCCTGGGTGGGCTATTTTTCATCAACCCTACATATTTCACAACATCAGAGGCCACAAAAAGCCTGCAATGCCCCGGGGGCCTGAAGCCATGGGCATCTTCTGCCTCCCAGGAGAAAGTCACTAGTGAGGATGAACTAGGGCAAGTGACGACACAAAATCAGCTTTCGGTGCAAAATGTGAAAATTACATTTTATTAAAACGATCAAGTAGTGTCCAAAAAGTGCATTCAGATCATCAGTAAATAATCCATAAAACAGTGCATTAGATAGTAAAACTGAATAAATAAATAGCTAAAACCAAGGATAAAATTCAAGTCAGAACCGACTCTTCCCTCTTGTTCCCAGTACATTCACTCTATATTATTCTCACTTTCCCTGATCACCGATGAGGTCTACTCACCAGGGCTGAGACACAGGTGAATGCGGGCCTCAAACTGGGTTCCGTCTCAGCCACCTTCTTTTGCTGGGACACTCTAAGCCCGGTCCCTAGTCCTAGCCTCAAGACTCCTGGAGCCCACGATTTCCCTTTCTCCGATCACTCAACAAGGTCAATGTTTCTCAGCAGTGACTTCCTCTAGTTCCACCGCAGGGTATGCTCAAATGCTTCATGTTTTTCTGCCCACATTGGCTCAGCTACCTGATTCTGCTCTTCTTTCCTCTCTTTTCCTCAATTTGTTCTTTCCCCATTTTCCTTTCCTTCTCAGACAATTTATACCTTTGTCAGTGTAAGTGTGCTAAACGATCTACAGAGCACTAATGAGGGATGGCTGTGCTGATTGTGATTGCACACATGAATGAGCAATCAGCTAATTCTTCCATTGGCCTTTCTGAGGCTGCATGGTTTTATTCCAGCACACACCTATAACTCACACAATTTGAGCCATATTATTAAAAAAAAATCCTGCAATCACCTGGATCCACCACAGACCCCTGACTTGCTTCACCACAAAGCCATTCATGAGTAAAGTTTTGCTAGTGATGATTAGGTTATGAAAGAAATAAGGATATGGCTGTGAGTGAGGGAACCTAACTGGTACAAGAAAGTTGACAGAGGTCACACAGAAAAGGGAGATATGTAGCAAATATATCTAAAGAGCCTTGTAGTTGGTTCAAATAAATTTATAATAAAACTATAGCAATAAAAAATATGGCCATATAAAAATAAAGAAGTCATACAAAGAATGAGCTAGATATTTAAATGAATGGAAGCAAAAAGTGATGTAAGCTTCCATGCTATTACCATGTCGTAGTTTCTTCAAAGTCCAGGAGGCCTTAAGGTTCTGGAGAAGTTGTCCTCCAGAATGACTTTCTTATAAAATTAGTCAATCAAACACCAGCCTGTGATTAAATCAGGTACACACCTGGTGATGGTTGTCAAACAGGAATCCAAAATTCACTCAACACTGACAGCTGGGATTAAAGTTTAATAAAAATAGTCATTACTCAATGCAGTATTAATAAATCACTTTTGCACTGCATTAAGGAAAACAAAGGACAACATCACTTTTCAAACTTATAGTTTTTCCATCATTCAGAACAGAGTGTTAAAGTGTCAATTGATATGTATAGGCACCTTAAAATTGAGAATATCTTAAAGTGCCATCTCTGAATAAATTTATTCAGCTTGTGGATTGAAATTCTTGTGGTACTGGGGATTTTGGAACTGTTGAATAATAAGGATTGCCATTGAGATCTTATGTGATCAATTACACATCACACAACCTGTTTTAACTCCAGGTGAATAAACATCTAACAGGTTACCAGATTTCATAGTAATAGTTATCAACAAGTAATTTTCCAATGAATACATCTAAGTGGTGTGATGTTAAATTGGCTGTGAAGCTGTTTGGGAATGAGGATTACTGTGTTGTGATTTGGTATTGGTAGCGCGTACATCTTTTTCAAATTTTAGTTAAATATTTGTTATTTTCAAATTTATTAATAGTAAAGAATTATGTTTGGTGACTTTCCATGATGCCATTTTTTTTTCTAGATGTCAACACATAGGGCTCATTTTTATGGCTGCACCCATATTATGTCTTGCTAATGAAAAATGAGGGTGTACATGTCTTAATAGCGTTGCTTTGGATCTCAGTTCAAAACACAAACTTCATGGTGTTGGTAGTTAGAGGTAAGAAACCTAAGATAGTACTAGGAGTATCTAAATTTGAATGTTCTTTGGTTAAACTCTGCTTTTGGTTAAGCATTTGTGTTACTGCATATGGTCTTATTTTGCTCTTTTCAACTGTACATTAATTTTGATTCTGCTTTGCACCTTATTCATCTCTTGGTCATGCCTACTAATGTTAATTACAGCCCATTTTCTAACAACATCATTAACACTAGAATCTATGAAGCCCACAAAAAAACTTGTAATCCTGGTCCACCTTAAATTCCTTCACATCTCTCCATCAGCGTCTTTTGCTTTGCAAATGTGTTGATCAGCACAATTAGCAAGCAGCCTGCTATCCCATCTCCCCCACCACCACAGCTCAAGTCGGACAAAAAGTTCTCCCAGCTCAAGGCTCTTTATCTGGGTGTGAGGTGCCTGGAATTGTACAGGGTAAATAATATATAATTATTTGGAACACATGCACTTCATGTGTGTTCCGTGTCAACAACAATCTGGGTAAATGTAGTATGACAGGAAATGCGAGACAGGAAATGTTGAATACATAGCTAAAACAGGAACTTTTTTAATGTTATTGTACTAATGACAAAATTTTGACATGAAGTGTATAATGTATGAAGACTAAAATCTAAATATCAAATAGCTCCATCGTGGGGGGTTAGCAGGCTGCTTGCTGCCGGTGCTGATTGACATATTTACAAAACAAAGGACGCTAATGGAGAGATGCAAAGGAATTTAAGGTGACCCGGGATTAAGAATTTTTTTGTAGGGTTCAGGGATTCTAGTGTTAACAGTGTTTTTATGAACTTTTGTTTCTATGAGGGTAATCAAATTAAATTCCATGCAATTTAATTTCTTATGGCAATTAAATTCTGAGCAAATTATTTCTTTTTATCTAACTTCATACATTTTGCATGCAGGCAATGGCTGAATCTTGTGATGATACAGAGAACACTCAGAAAACCATTAGAACATTTGAAGCCAGAGTGTGCACTGTGTTTGCCCTTTTCATTTTCTATTGACACTACAGATAAAATCAACAGCAGGCCATTTGAGTCTGTATTTCTTCAAATATGGTTTTACTTCTGTAATATCCGTCCGCACACAAGAACCTCATGCTCAAGTGAACTTAAACACATCACCTCACTTAGCTCAGGCCATCTGTACTATGGAAGTATATCAGAAGTTGGAAGGCCAAAATGAGATTTGAAGCCAAGAGTTCCTTAACTATATATGTTTTAACAATGAACGAGTTTAGTCAAATGTTTCACAGTAATGTGCTGCTCTTTGTGAAAGTGTAATCGAGCCAAAGTGACATACCACACAGGTATGTGCCATGCTGCATAGCAAAAAGTCACATCCACAGACACAAAATGGCAGTACCATTGAAAAACACATAGACAATGATAAAAAAAAATTTAACATAGAAAAATCCAAATTAAAAATATTCAGAAACTTGTCAAAACACACTACATAGATGTTGATACTATTGAGGTTGATTTTTTACTGTACTGTGAAAAGACATCTGTTCACATGTTCATGAAAATGACAGAGGGTCACCTCTGAATAACTTGCATATACTTACTAGGAGCTGCTTGTTCGGTCTCTGCTGGCTCTTCTTCTTGTTTCTTAGGGGCACCTTTGATTTTGTACACTAATGACATCAATCTTCCTCTAATAGATGTGTCTTGTTCCTCTTCCTCCTCTTCTTCTAAGGGGATTCCTAAAAGAGAAGCATTCACAAGGTTAGGTCAAATGTTTGGCTGAGACACACAACAGCAAAGCACCTGGACTAATTTACCATTTTGTTAGCAAAGTACCCAGGGTCATGGTCCCCTACTAAACTGTCCTCCTCTAAGAATGCTGATTTTCTTCTGATATTCTAGTTTCCACTCACATTACAGAGGTATACATGTTAGGCTTACTGGTAACTCTTAACTTGCCTTCAAGAAATAGCATTTTCTTTGGTGCTGTTGTTATTTTATTACCTTGTTTCCCATATTTTCTGATTGGGGTCATTTACTTGCTGTGATGCTGCATGTTGTGTGACATCATGGTGTTTGACCATTTAAGACTTTATGACAACTGGCATCTGATCTTTGTGAAAATAAAGTAAAACTCAGTGAAGGAATAAATAATTCTCTTGATTACAACAAGCACTGATTTATTGACTTTGATCTAAAAATTTAGTGTTTTGACCCTGGTCTGTTAGACTAATCTTCAGATTGATCCTTAAAGTACTTTCCATTACTCTGCTTAACATCTCAGAATCACTGAATCAATCCTATTTATTACACTGAACCAGATGAAACAGTCAGTGTGATTTTACCATACATCCCATCTCCAGGGTTTCTTTAAACTTTGTGTTTGATGCTGTGATAGATTTCTGTTTCTCAAAATTATAATACAAAATTCAGAATGTGATATGATTAGTCCCACACACTCAAATGGCACACGGGAAACTACTGTACTGTAAAAAGGCCTTTTTTTAAATAAACTGCCCGAACTAGATTGTTTTTATCAGTGGTGACTTTCTTTGGGAGACTAAAAGTTGGCTTCTTCTCAACTCCTCAGTCCCCATTGTGAAAATATTCCGCTAGTCTGTCTAACCTAAGTAAAATGAATGGGCTGCTGATTTACAGTCATGACACTCAAGCTCATGAAGTACAGCTCACAATCTGTGAATTTTATGTGACGCAAATTCAAATTGGTGAGTGCCAGCTTGAAGCTAGAGGTGCTGACAACTTTTAACAGTCCTGCAGAAGCCAATGTGACTATCCTCAAATAAACAGAATCAAATTTTATACAGACATTTGACTCTCTCCTGCTTATATCCAAATTAAAAAAACATCTGCTGTGGCACATCCCAAGATTCTATAAACCTCTGCATATCCTCTTCCACGAACTATAAACACCACGGCTGTCAATCCTAAATTGGCACCTATTTCTGAAAGTAGATAGAAGGGGAGATTTGAAGTAAAATATCCTTGTGGAATTTCGAAACTGAAACTTGTATAACTGCCTCCGGAGTACAAACACAGAAATGATTATTACTACAGGGCATATTTTTCCTTTTTTCTTTTGCTTTCCTTATCCATGTGAATTTTTTGGGCAACTCATGAGTGAAATTTTATTTACAGAAGGGATATTGGGGCAATGTGAAGTGTGTTCAGGAACACACAGAAATATTTATGTAGTTAAAGATATAAAGACACTCCCGCTCTTCAAAGAAAGTATCTTATCCCTTCAATTCATGTATACCTTTAGAGTAAAAGTGTTATTATTGCGAGTTTATTGTTATTGTTTTTAAGTGTTTTATTGGTGATGTCATTGTAGCAGCATTTTGAGGTCACGCCCTTTATGAGGTGGTTTTGTTGCTGAAGATGGCACTCATTGTCAGCCATATAACTGACAAAAGTATTGCATGTGATGATGCACAACTATTTAAGATGGGGCTTTAGTAAAGGCTGCATCCAAATTTCTTTATATTTAAAAATAAACAATGCCCTGCAATGGACTTCTGCCCTGTCCAGGGTTTGTTTCCAATTTATGACCTATGCCAGCTGGGATAGGCAGCAGTATACCCCAAGACCACAGTGTCTTTGTTAGCTAAACAGAGAAAAGAAATTATAGGTGATGACAAAGCAAACTGAACTACTGCTATTGTGGTAAGACTTCAACCAAACTACTTAGGTCCAAGTCATGTCAATTTACTTAAGTGATGTGAAAGCACAATAGATTTTGGTTGTTTACTCACTTACAGTATTAAAAGCTACATAGAAGCCACTTGCTCAAGAATTGTAGAAGTGCATAAAAGGGATGTGAGTTAACTGCATAGTTATTTTTTGTAACTGGTACCATATTAACTAATGACTTAATGTAACTTAATGTAATTATTTAAAAGAGGTATGATGCAAGTCTTTTTCAAATTTCTACAAAGCATTGCATGTATAAAATTAAATGAATGTCATTTATAAGCACCACCTCTGAGATGCTGCCGTGGCTCTTTAAGAAATTGCCTTTCTCCAATAAAGCTGTCATACTGATCAACTCCAACTCCCTTTCAATTCTTTACGGACACTTCCATCTTGAGAGCAAGCAGGATTTTTTTGTTCTTTTGTTTGTTGAATTTGCTTTTGCATCTTGGGGTTTATCTGAAGATCTTTAGTTTTCCCAGATCAGACAGATCAGATTGTTTAACTACCGTTCTTGGTTTTGTCCTTCTGGTGCCCTCATGCCTCTCAAAATTAGGTCTTCGTGATGAGCAATTATATCTGCTCATACACACATTTACCTGAAAAACTCAAAGGTGGTCATATCCTCCCTCTTCTTCCAATTGTATTTAAAAGCTGTGCTGTGCATGTCACTGAAGAATAAAACACACTTTCACTTTTAGCCTAAAATCTCTACTGGAGACCTTTCTCCATCCTTTGGCTGAGATAAAGACACTGAAATACTGAAACAAGTCCAAAAGTGACAACCGTGGATCACTGACCATTTGGGGTGAGAAAAAAAAATTGATAGCACATTTTAACTTCAAGGACACTGCTTTGATTAGAAATATGAAATCTGCCAAATTAAGAGTTTTTCCTTAATCAAGTTGGTATTACATACCACAGTGCAGTAATAGGTCATCATGAAATTCATACAGCTCATCCCGAATTTCATCTGGACATGGACAGTCTTCTCCAAGTTTGAAGTTCAACAACATGTTGATCTGCAAGAAACCAAAGGCTTGAAGTGACAGGATGCAGCTTACAAGTGACAGACAAGAAAAAAAAAAAGAATAAACCATCACATAAGGTTATGATGGAGGTAGTTCAGGTCATATTATCAAAAAGCTCAACAAGTGTCCTTTCTCCCCATCATTAAGCATGACGCAATGAAACAAGAAAGATGCAAAATGTTCTTAATTGCTACCTGGCCTCACACTGAACTGTTGTTGATTCCCCTACTAAGTAAATCAACTACATACATTGGACACACAGAAAGATGGAAAGGACAAACCATACTCAAAAAGTTATAGGAGAAACGTAATAGCATGTTGAATATCTAGAGGGATGTAAACTAAGAATTTAACAGATAAAGACAAACAGACATATGGTAGAAAGAAGAAAATAGGGCTGATGTTTTTAGCAAAATACTTTTGTGTTTTGTGAGTTTTGAGAATTCATAGATGTTACTTATTACAGCTGCCTGGACAAAGAAGTGTAAAATGAGTGTCTTAACTATGTAGAAACTACACTGCACAGCTTACCTGCTCCTGTGGGGGTGAGCGAAACTCCCTGGTCTTCCTGGCTGTCAAAGCAGCTGACATGTTCAAAGCAACCATCAGCTCGTTGTAGCGGAACCTCTGATTAAACTGTAGCTTAGACACAAAACAGTCTGAGAAGGAGACAATTGCTTCAGTTCGGTGCCTCAATTCACAGTCACAGAAGTAGTGAAGCAGTTCACACATCTGGGGGAAAAAACAGAAATGATCAGAGCTACTGAGCATCCGGACAACTTTGTGAAATTGTTTGCACGTTCATGGCAATATAGTTTACTGTTGTTATGTCTTCATTACTGGTCACGTGACAAACAGGGTCCTTATTCCCTGCCTATATAATAAGGTGGTACATCGTGCTCAATATACAAGCTATTAAAAAGGCAAATAAAATGTTAAAACATTATATCATAACCTCTGTTGAATATAAATCAAGGGACATTATACTCAGACTATATAATGCACTAATGAGGCTACATCTAGAGTACTGTGTGCAGTTCTTGTCACCACTCTTCATGACAGACACAGTAGCACCTGAAGTTGTGCAGAGGAGAGCAACCAAGTGCATCCAGGGACTTACAGACATATCATGTTGTGAAAGACTCACATAATTAAACCTATTTAGTCTTGATCAGAAGAGACTGTGTGGCGAGTCTGGGGACCTAATGCAGGTCTTCAAAATCCTCAAAGGCACTGATAAAGCAGATCTAGTAGAATTTCTCTATTTTAATGGTGAATCACATACTTGAGGACACCAGTAAATGGGAAGTGCATTAAGGGGTAGTACATTTAGGATGTATATATATATATGTATATATATCCACTACATCCATTAAACAGTGTCATCTCCAGACAGAGGAGCAGTTTCAGCGACAGACTGCTGTCACTGTCCTGCTCCACTGACAGACTGAGAAGATCATTCCTCCCCCAAACTATGCGACTCTTCAGTTCCACCAGAGGGGGTAAACGTTGAACATTATTCAAGTTATTGTCTGTTTTTTTTTTGTTTTTTTTTTACCTGCATTTTTTATTACTCTTTAATTTAATATTTTTGCTGCTGGAGTATGTGAATTTCCCCCTGGGATTAATAAAGTATCTATCTATCTATCTATCTATCTATCTATCTATCTATCTATCTATCTATCTATCTATCTATCTATCTATCTATCTATCTATCTATCTATCTATCTATCTATCTATATAATGTAAGAAAAAGTGAATAATGAAATAGCATGTTACAAATATGCAGTGTTATACACATTAAGGATTGACTGTTCTGCAGTCGCGTGAAATTCACATGTGAATAGAAGCTGGGGTAGATATCATCTTGCTTAGGTCATCTATTGTTCCAAAAACTCCTTTTCAGAGCCATAGCGCTCACAAACCAGTAATTTAGCCAGTCTTTCTTGAGTGTTTGTGTGTTCTGAATCCCTTATAATTGCACTATTCTGCAACTGTTTAAAATGTATGTTGTTTGACTTACATTTTTCATGTTATTTGATATACACTATACTGCAGTAAGCAGCTCAAAAGCTACCAAGTTAAATTCCTGGACGTTAAATAATGGCAAATAAAAGTGAATCTGATTCTGATAAAACTCAACAGGGAAAACTTATCCAGTTAAAACCTAGTATTATTTTATGGACACTATTATACCCAGGTAATTAAGTAGATAATTTTGTATCTGCTTATGAGAGAAAAAAGACATTGAGCAAAGCCCTTAATCTGAAAATTGATCAAGGGGCACTATACAATGGCTGACCATGCACTCTGACCTCTAAGGGTCATGCGAAAAGATAATTTCCACTTGGTGATTAACAAAGTATATAAAAAAAACCTAAATTAGTGGAGCAAGCATACAAGCTGTCATGATGTATCCTTGATGCTAGTGAGGTAATTCAGACTCCTGGATGATTTAAGTCTCTGTTTATCTCCAGAGATTTCATTATTAACACAGAACTTAAAAACTGTTTTATAAAGTTAGCAGTAGTGTGATGTAGAGTATTTAACATTTTGATAATTGTTCATAAATTGACATTTGAGAATTATTTAGTAGCTTAAAAGATAGATTTAATATTTTTCAAGTCAAAGTAATTAATTCACAATCATAGTATATACTAATATTCCACATAAAATTGGGTTCTAAAGTGAAGTGTTTTTTTATATATTGTCATGCACATGCGAGTAGGAGACAGCTAAAGGGCTTAAAGAATCATAACAACACATCAGACCAGGGGGCGGAGGGGTGCACTGACTGTCTGTCTCACTTTCCTGCAGACCTTTCCCGGGAAATCCTGCCAGGTTCTGAAGCCCAGGAAGACGTCACTTCCGCCTAACCTAGAAGATGTCACTTCCTGTCCTGGCCCCGAGGATGACATCACTTCCGTAAAACTCCCTATAAAACCTCACTCCCCTCTTCTGGAGGACAGTTCTGTTTTGGACTCAACTACCCAGCACTATTTCTCAAGTGTTTGCAGCCAGGATCACAATATACGGGTGGCTGTCCCAAACCTTTGTATGATGTCTAGAGTCCCTTTTTGTGACAATATATTATAAAAATACTTTGTTCTAGCAGCTTACAGCTAAGCTCTATGGAAGTTTCGTCAATATGTGATAGAAAAAGACTTGAAACTTACCAAATACATTCTATGAAGCGATAAAGGATTTAATTTAAGAAAACATGACATTTACATTTATGAGGCATTCCGTTCCATGGAAGGAAACTATAAATAACTGCTGTATTTTATCACAGATTCTTAATCCTATTTTCTTGAGGTAAGGATATGTTAGTTGCTTCTTTCTATGCCTGTAGCAGCCATGGAGAAATGCGCACACAACACCGAAACTCCCCCATTGCGATTTGTGTAGTTATTTTACCAAGTCTACAGAGCAAGATTCACACTGAGTAACAACATAATATTGTATTTGTGTGCACATGGCAATACATGTGAACTGAACTGAGTACACTTCATTGTATTTTAATAAAAGCCTAAGATGTTTAAAAGAGTCAAGCCACTTTTGCAGTGTCATGTTTTGCAGACATACAATTAAAAACTAAACACTTAGAAAAAGGCAGTGTATCACAGAGCAGATTGAAGCACCAGAAATCAATTATTGATTTTTTTTTAATCCATAATGAGTCACTCTTGCTGACAATACAGTAATAAAAGAACTGAGTATAATGTTTTTCAAGTGAATAAATTCCAAATCAATCTGTAGATATTACCACAACAGTGCGTGGAAGGATCTCCATACAGGTTCTGCCGAAGTATGTAATAACACTCCATTACTATCATGGTCATCTCCTTCTCCCTCTACAGTGCCGAAAAAAACAGCCAGTCAAGACAACTGACTCCATCCCACCTGGTTCACTCTCCATATGCTCGGGCTTCTCGGAAGAAGGTGTCATCTTTGGAAGAGCTACCCACCAGCAAAGCTCCAGAGAAACTGACTTAAACTTGTGGCTAACCATCCTATTGATTTAATTTACTTTCAAACCTAACTTTTACAGAGCAAGCATGCCAAGCACCATTTATTTTTCTTAAACTGTTGAACATTAAATGGGACAATCTGGTTGGCATCACAAATTTTCCTTTTTGTAGAGCTTTCATTCCTGCACCCACAGTAATAAATGAAGACTCCATGTAGAACCTGGCTTTGTGAGGCAAGAATGACAGCCCACTCTGCCAATATTAAAACATCTGCACTGAATTTAAGAATTGGCATTGCTAAAGTGGCTCTATAGTGTGTGTGTGTGTGTATGTGTGTGTTTGTGTATGTATGTGCGCTTTTTTGTGAATTGTTCCTGCATTGTGTCCAGTGCTTGCTGGGATAGGCCCCAGCAGGACCATGATCCTGCCCTGAATAAGTAGGTCAGAAAGATGGATGTTTGGTGGTATGCAGTGCTTGAAGTGGAGCAGTATGCTCTGATACACCATACCTGCTTTCTTGGTTCAAGCACTGGATACATGCCTATAATATCTATTCAGTTCTTTTCATTTCATTGCCTGCTACATGACCTCAATATTCTCATACTGAAGTACACAGTTGCTTCATCAGTCCTGTCGGAGCATGCAGTATCTTCTCTATAAGGAAAAAATATATGTGATTATAAGTGGGATTTTTCCGTTATTATTGTCTAGCTGTCAACAGAGCAGAGAAAGCAAGGTTACCATGGAGTAAAATGAATGGGGGATTTGGTGAAGGCATGAGGCTCACTGCTGGTCTCCTTTTAAAATGGCTAAATCTCACAACAGCTGTGTGCTTTTTGCTTTTCTTTCCTTCTTAAAACAACATGGATACAGTGTTCAACAATATGTGTATAATCTCAAGATGCAGATAACATTAATAACATTTTTGGATAGAAAAATTGACATATTTGGTAAATTTTAAGGCTTTTTCTATCACATACAGTTAGGTCCATAAATATTTGGACAGAGACAAATAAATATTTGGACAGAGACAACTTTTTTCTAATTTTGGTTCTGTACATTACCACAATGAATTTTAAATGAAACAACTCTGATACAGTTGAAGTGTAGACTTTCAGCTTTAATTCAGTGGGGTGAACAAAACGATTGCATAAAAATGTGAGGCAACTAAAGCATTTTTTGAACACAATCTCTTCATTTCAGGAGCTCAAAAGTAATTGAACAATTGACTCAAAGGCTATTTCATGGGCAGGTGTGGGCAAGTCCATTGTTATGTCATCAATTAAGCAGATAAAAGACCTGGAGTTGATTTGAGGTATGGTGCTTGCATGTGGAAGATTTTGCTGTGAACAGACAACATGCGGTCAAAGGAGCTCTCCATGCAGGTGAAAGAAGCCATCCTTTAGCTGCGAAAACAGAAAAAACCCATCCGAGAAATTGCTACAATTTTACGAGTGGCAAAATCTAGTTTGGTACAACCTGAGAAAGAAAGCCAGCACTGGTGAACTCAGCAATGCAAAAAGACCTGGACGTCCACGGAAGACAACATTGGTGGATGATCGCAGAATCACTTCCATGGTGAAGAGAAACCCCTTCACAACAGCCAACCAAGTGAACAACACTCTCCAGGGGGTAGGCGTATTGATATCCAAGTCTACCATAAAGAGAAGACTGCAAGAAAGTAAATACAGAGGGTGCACTGCAAGATGCAAGCCACTCATAAGCCTCAAGAATAGAAAGGCTAGATTGGACTTTGCTAAAGAACATCTAAAAAAGCCAGCACAGCTCTGGAAAAACATTCTTTGGACAGATGAAACCAAGATCAACCTCTACCAGAATGATGGCAAGAAAAAAGTATGGAGAAGGCGTGGAACAGCTCATTATCCAAAGCATACCACATCATCTGTAAAACATGGTGGAGGCAGTGTAATGGCTTGGGCGTGCATGGCTGCCAGTGGCACTAGGACACTAGTGTTTATTGATGATGTGACACAGGACAGAAGCAGCCGAATGAATTCTGAGGTGTTCAGAGACTTACTGTCTGCTCAAATACAGCTAAATGCAGTCAAATTGATTGGGTGGTGTTTCATGATACAGATGGACAATGACTCAAAACATACAGCCAAAGCAACCCAGGAGTTTATTAAAGCAAAGAAGTGGAAAATTCTTGAATGGCCAAGTCAGTCACCTGATCTTAACCCAATTGAGCATGCATTTCACTTGTTGAAGACTAAACTTTGGACAGAAAGGCCTACAAACAAACAGCAACTGAAAGCCGCTGCAGTAAAGGCCTGGCAGAGCATTAAAAAGGAGGAAACCCAACATCTGGTGATGTCCATGAGTTCAGACTTCAGGCTGTCATTGCCAGCAAAGGGTTTTCAACCAAGTATTAGAAATGAACATTTTATTTCCAGTTATTTAATTTGTCCAATTACTTTTGAGCCCATGAAATGAAAGGATTGTGTTAAAAAAATGCTTTAGATGCCTCACATTTTTATGCAATCGTTTTGTTCACCCCACTGAATTAAAGCTGAAAGTCTGCACTTCAACTGCATCCGAGTTGTTTCATTTAAAATTCATTGTGGTAATGTACAGAACCAAAATTAGAAAAAAGTTGTCTCTGTCCAAATATTTATGGACCTAACTGTACAGACACAGGGCTTCATAGAGCCTACTGAAAGCTGCAAAAACAAACTAGTATTTAAAATTATAAAAAATAATTTTTGAAGATGGTTTTTATGGTAAATTAATACATATCATGATAATAAATAAATCAACTTGAAATGTACCAGAATTATCCTTTAAACAAAGATACAGCATTCTTTAAGCAAGTCAACATTATAGGAATGCTATTACTGATATGAACCTTTTTGTTAAGTGCTGCTTTGGGAGTGTAATTTGTGGCAGGGGTGCAAGGAATATGCAGATATTTACCCAGTTTTGCAAGGATGCTTTGTTATACTAATATACGTAGCTTCCATATGTTTACATAGCACATTATATGAGCAATCTCCCCAGGTAAATCATAAACTGGCCAGCTAGTGTGAGATGAAAGGGCAATCTGGCTGCACGGAATGATAGGATATTCAGCCGTGAGTCTTGTCGAAACAAGAACTGATATGAAGCAGGGACTGGAGGACTAAGGTGTGGCTTTTTAGGATTAGTCATTGAATAGGGAGGGTTGCTTGGCTCTGTAGAGATGATGACCTGAAGAGAGCTGATCAGAAAGAATAGAGTGTAACTACAAGTTTATATGCCAGCAGAAAACTACACATCCAACTATATCCGGCTGTAAGATCTGTCAGCACTCACATTTGTACTTTGTTTGCATATATTACATGTAACAGATAATATATAAATGTGTAGCTTTATCCTGCTTGTTCTTTTTCTCTATCTGTTTACCTGGTATTATAGATATAAAAGGGCAGGGGTGGAATGCTGAACTGTAGAACCTGACAGTGTGGTAAGAGTATTGGATTTAAACATTCTGCTAAGGTTTACATAATAAAAGAGTATGAAGGAGAACAGGGTTGTCTAGGATGCTATGTTATGGGAGAGGTCTGTAGCGCTGCAACTTTAAAACAAAAAATTGGAAGTCTCAGAGCGTGTAAGCTGTGCAGGTACACATGGGAATGTGCATGTACTGCTCCAAGGTTGATTGGGGTGCTTGGCAGACTGCACATTCACAATTGGCAACAATTGCAACCAATTGGTGTATAAATGGGAGCCAGGGCAAGAAATGGAAGGAGAAGCAAAAAGAAAAAAGAAGGAAAGAAGGAATGAAGATTAAAGGAAAATGATTCAGAGGCAGGATCAGGAGCTGTACTGTTTTTGATGGAGGCAGGTGGTTGGGTACAAATCTCAGAGTTATAAGTATGTGGTCGGCACTCAATGGCACTGATGTGGGTCATTTCTGCTGAGCACCTTACAGAGCAGGAGCAATCCATGTGCTCAGAGTAGGCTTCTGCAGATGCAGTGGAATGGTGGCAGGAGTAGCAGCAGGGTTCACAAGTTCCCTCCCTATGTAAGACCGGGGAATGGCAGAGAGGAACACAAGCCAGGTTTTTGATGGTTGCCTGCCCCTGTCGGTGGGGAATGCCCTTATGAAATAAGCAGAAGAGATGCCAGATTTTAGAAAAAGGCACTGTGGCACATTGTTTTATAAAAGAAGACCTCCATGAAGTTTTAACCTCATTACTTGCTGGACATTAATAGGTAGACTAATTAAAAATACTTGGGTTCAACAGTCCAGACCAACAGAGAGAACGGCTGAAAGGTGAAAGAGAGGATGGAGGCACGGTGGACTGGATGGAGAAGATTGACAGGAGTGATTTGTGATAGATGAGTACCTGCAAGGGTGAAAGGAAAAGTCTATAAAACTGTAGTGAGACCGGTTGTGCTGTATGGTTTGGAGATGGTGGCACTGATGAAAAGACAGGAGGCAGAGCTGAAGATGCTACAACTTTCGCTCGGAGTAATGAGAGTAGATAGGATTAGAAATGAGTATATTAGAGGGACAACACAGGTACGACAGTTTGGTGACAAAGTGAGAGAGGCTAGATTGATATAGTCTAGAAACGTGCGGAGGAGAGATGAGGGGTACATTGAGAAAAGGATATTGAGGAACTGCCAGGCAAGCGGAAAAAAAGAAGACCAAAAAGGAGGTTCATGAATGTGGTGAGGGAGGAAACGAAGAGAGTCAGTGTGGTAGAAAATGATGTAAAAGACAGGGATAGATAGAGACAGATGATCTGCTGTGGCGACCTCTAAATGTAAGCCAGCTGAAAAAAGAAGATTTATTGGACATTTTAAACTCCACTTGTACACTTGGTTTTATGGGGATTATTTACTGAGAGAAGAGTACTGCACTATTTTGTCCTTTATTTTATGAATAAAGCACTTGAAGCACTTTACACCACCTCTTGCTGACTATACGTATCCTCATTTGCTGTGCTCACCCTCAGATTCATTATTAATGGTCTTGGGAACAAGCAGCCAAAGACTGCAGAGCCAACCCAGACCATCACACCTTAACAAGACAAAACACTGTGTAAAAAGCATCCAAAAATTAAACAGACTAAAAACGCCGTTTCATCCACCCATTACAGGATGCACCTTTTGGGAATTTTAAAAGATACAGTAATATTACACATTACTACAAGTAAAGAATGGAAGTTGTATAGAGGCAAAGCATAGATTTTAAAATAGGTTTCAGTTATTAGCAGCTCTTGACATTTACTGTTCCAGTCAGGTACTGTCAAGTGGTCAAAGTATTTATCTGGAAATTAATGGAGTGTTCTTATAAGTTCAATTAACTTCCATTAAATTTCAGGGACACTAAACCCAATAACTTACCAGGATCTGTTTGTGGAACTTGCCACTGACACCTAAAGCAGACCTGGGCAGCTACAGAAGCAGCCCTTGCCTCCAACTGTGGTTTTAAATAAAAAAAAAAATCTTTGTGCACTGTTGAACCACCACTGAACCCTATTGACCACCACAAGATCACTTTACCTGCCGCTTTACTGACTCAGGTAGATGCTTCTCTAGCAGGCCATTCATGGGCTGTTTGCTTTCTTTGGCCTCCTCTTCTCCTGCCTCCACTGCTTTCTCTTCTGTACTGGTGACTTCCTCCTTTGCTTTCACTTCCTGCTCTTCCTCCTCCTTCTGCTCCCCAAACACACAAGGATCGATCATGAGCAAAATCTGCTTTACATCATCATCACTCAAGACACCCATGATAAGCAGTGTGCCAATCAGCTTCAAGATTGGCACAAACTGGAACTCTACACTTCCTCCCACAGGGTCTCTGATATGGTGGCCACCTCCTTGCACTGCCTCGGTGAGCATGCTAATTGCTTTCTCCTTCAGGATATCCAAAGGAATTTTTGGGCTGTGCAGCTGCTGTTCCCTGTTTGTTGTGATAAAGCATGGGGGAGAAAAGCTGAGGCGAGGCTTAAGAGATGTGCTTAGGCCTACTCCAGGCAAAGAGTGCTTTTTGGAGTCATCTGGGAAAAGCTTGATACTCCTGGTTTCGTCTGTAACTGGAATGATAAACTCATTGTTCATCATTAGCCGAGCTTCCTTTGCTGTCTCCAAATGGATGCTGATCAAAAGATCATAAAAGCCTTGACGCAGCATTCCTGGTAAATACTGGTTGTCAATGGTATATAGGAGTTGTGACTGGTCAACATGGCTGCAGAGTGCATGGGCAACTCGATTATTGCCCAGAGCACACAGTGCACAGTACAGCTTCAGTGTATGGTAGTGGAACTTCATCAGATCTTCTTGTTCAGAAAGCTCCAAGACATCCACACACCTGTAAAGAGAGAGCATTGAAGAAATAAACAGGACATCAACAGTAGTGGGTCATGCCCACATTCCCAAAAGAATTATGCACAAAAGCAAAATAAAATGCAAATTTACCACTGAACATATACTGCAGACCAACAACTACTCAGAAAATAGACTCAGCAAAGAACCTACAGGTCATAATGAAGTCTCTCACAGTTGTGAAGTAAACTTATAGTTATGGAAGCAGCCATTGTCTTCTAATTGCACAAAACTCACAAAGATATTTCACTGGAAGCTGCTAATCCATAGCAGTTACAACATGCAGAAACAACGAAGTCACAATGTCCATATTCATTTGTGTCCAAAGCTCTGCACTAAGCTTACTGGAGGAATGTTATAGA
The DNA here is from genome assembly GCF_900747795.2 of Erpetoichthys calabaricus. Taxonomy (NCBI): domain Eukaryota; kingdom Metazoa; phylum Chordata; class Cladistia; order Polypteriformes; family Polypteridae; genus Erpetoichthys; species Erpetoichthys calabaricus. Next base: position 34,153,871 of record NC_041409.2, on the reverse strand, counting down.
ATTTCGAGGTATAGCTTGAACAAAACCATTTGAATCCCAAGTACCGGTAATAGACTTTTATGTCAACTTCATTTGGATCTGTTTTCATAACAGTTTAAATTTCTGGGAATTCCATTGACACACATATTTAAAGACCTATTCAAATTCAGTTTTTGTAACTTGATGTATGATATCACACAAAATATGAACACATGGATGGGCAACTCTTCATCTTAATTTATCCACTCCTGAAGAACTGGTCTCACACTATAACACTGGACTTAATGGTATTCTTGTCTTGCTCCATTAAAAACTAGATCTGTTTCTTTCTCCTTTTCTGTTCCCTGGTTCACACTTGAACTTCAGCTTTTGAAAGCCAAAGGTCGGCAACTTGAACAGTTGTATAAAAAAACTGGACTCTTTATTCACAAAGAGATGTACAACAACCATATACTTTATTACAAGGACTGTATTGCCCAAACTAAATCTAACTATTATACTCACATTATTTCTTCCAATGAAGGCAACACCAAGTCATTGTTTTCACTGCTTAATAATATCACAGAACCCCCGGATTCTTTACCTTCTCACCTTTATTCAACTGAATTTTGCAATTCCCTTATGTCCTTTTTTAATGAAAAAATCCAGAAGATTCATCAGTCTCTCTGTACGGATTCCTCCAGTACTTCATTTGAATTTCACCCACCAACTCACTCATTTTCCTCTTTTCAGCTTTCTACATTCTCAGAAATCTCAGATCTTGTCTGTAAGTCTAAGCCATCCACCTGTCAACTGGACCCCCTCCCTACAGTTCTGGTCGAAGCCTGCCTCCCCTCTCTGATCCCTCTTATATCTTCTATAACCCACTCTTCTCTCACTACTGGTACTGTTCCTTCATCTTTTAAAACTGCTGAAATAAACCCAATACTGAAAAACCTGGTGCCGATCAGAATAATTTCAGTAATTTTCATCCTATTTCTAATCTACCCTTCATTTCCAAAATTCTTGAAAAAATAGTGGCTATTCAACTTCATTCTCATTTATCTCAAAATAATCTGTATGAAAAGTTACAGTCTGGTTTTCGTCCCATCCACAGTACAGAAACGGCACTTATACAAATTTCTAATGACCTCCTCATGGCAGCTGATTCTGGTTTAATTCCTATTCTCATCCTCCATGAACTGAGTGCAGCCTTTGACACTATTTGTCATATTACTCTTCTCAACAGATTATCTTCGATTGGCATTACCCACACTACACTAGATTGGTTCAGATCCTACCTCTCAGGCCGCACTCAGTTTGTTCAGCTTAAAACTTTCACATCCCAACCCACTGTTGTTACTTCAGGTGTGCCCCAGGGCTCTGTCCTGGGGTTGCTCCTTTTCATTATTTATCTCCTTCCCCTTGGTAATATCTTTCATAAATATAACATTAGCTTCCACTGTTATGCTGATGACACCCAGCTCTGTCTCACTAGCAAACCTACTTTTTCCTTTCCACCCTCCTTGCTTATTGATTGCATAGCAGAAATCAAATCCTGGCTTTCTTCAAATTTTCTAAAATTAAATAGTGACAAAACTGAGGTTCTCCTCATTGGTACAAAATCAACATTATACAAAACTGATCATTTTTTATTTGCTATTGATAATTCCTCTGTCTCCCCTTCCCCACAGGTTAAGAGTCTGGGTGTCATCCTTGACAGTACTTTATCCTTTCAGTCCCACATCAATAACATCTCCCGGTCTGCATATTTCCACTTGCGTAACATTAATCGTAATCGCCCCTCCCTCACTCCCCACACCACTGCTATCCTTGTTCATAGCCTTGTCACTTCTCGTCTGGATTATTGCAATTACCTTTTCTTTGGTCTTTCTCACAAGTCTCTTTATAAGCTTCAACTGGTCCAGAATTCGGCTGCCCGCATCATTACTAGAACCCCCTCTATTCACCATATCACTCCCGTTTTGCAGCAGCTTCACTGGCTTCCAGTTAAGTTCCACATTCAATTCAAAATTCTTCTGTTGACTTTTTCCTCCCATACCCTTAGATCCTCTTCCTCCATCCACTTGACTGTTCCCTTCATTCGTCTTACCACTGTGGGGAGCAGAGCATTCAGTTGCTCTGCTCCCCAGCTCTGGAACTCGTTACCATCTGAGCGTAGAAATATTGAATCATTTTCACTTTTCAAATCTAAACTTAAAACTTATTTGTTTAAGACTGCTTTTTCTCTTTGATTACAATTGCTCTGTCTGATTTTAATTTTTGTATTTTAGTTTTGTTTATGATCTGTGCTTTATCTATTGTTCGGTGTTCGGTGGTTAGAAAGGCACCTACAAATAAATAAAATGTATTATTATTATTATCTTATAATATCCTCTTAAAAGTACCATGTCAATTTCAGAATATATGCACATGTATAGTCACTTCACTCACCAAACCCCGTGTTTGGTTTTCCGGATACACATTTTTAAGTTTTTACTTTTCTTTGAATTATTGCTATTTCATTAGTTTCACTTTTATTTCAGAACTACGTTAAAACAATATTTGGAATCTTTCAAGTCCCAACATGCTGTATCTTTTAAATGAGGTCTGTGAGACATGTGTTTAATGACTTTACCATAATTCAGGATAGGTTTCTGTTTGGAATTTCAGCACAGACAAAACAATCTATATCATCAGTAGGTAATAATTTTTTTTGCAAAGTAACCAACAAATGTATGTGTGGAAAACTCCGTTTCTGAAATACAGTAATCCCTACTCCATCGCGGGGGTTGCGTTCCAGAGCCACCCGCGAAATAAGAAAATCCGCGAAGTAGAAACCATATGTTTATATGGTTATTTTTATATTGTCATGCTTGGGTCACAGATTTGCGCAGAAACACAGGAGGTTGTAGAGAGACAGGAACATTATTCAAACACTGCAAACAAACATTTGTCTCTTTTTCAAAAGTTTAAACTGTGCTCCATGACAAGACAGAGATGACAGTTCTGTCTCACAATTAAAAGAATGCAAACATATCTTCCTCTTCAAAGGAGTGCATGTCAGGAGCACAGGCTGTCACATAGATAGAGAAAACAATCTCTAGCAAACAAATCAATAGGGCTGTTTGGCTTTTAAGTATGCGAAGCACCGCGGCACAAAGCTGTTGAAGGCGGCAGCTCACACCCCCTCCGTCAGGAGCAGGGAGGGATAGAGATAGAGATAGAGAGAGACAGAGTTTGTTTTTCAGTCAAAAATCAATACGTGCCCTTCGAGCTTTTAAGTATGCGAAGCATCGTGCAGCATGTCGTTTCAGGAAGCAGCTGCACAAAAGATAGCAACGTGAAGATAATCTTTCAGCATTTTTAGACAAGCGTCCATATAGTCTAGGTGTGCGAACAGCCCCCCTGCTCAATCCCCATACGTCAGGATCACAGATAGTCAGCGCAAGAGAGACAGAAAAGTAAGCAATCTAGCTTCTCAGCCATCTGCCAATAGCGTCCCTTGTATGAAATCAACTGGGCAAACCAACTGAGGAAGCATGTACCAGAAATTAAAAGACCCATTGTCCGCAGAAATCCGTGAACCAGCAAAAAATCCACGATATATATTTAAATATGCTTACATATAAAATCCGCGATGGAGTGAAGCCGCGAAAGGCGAAGCGCGATATAGCGAGGGATCACTGTACTCTGACTTAAACTTCAAAGCCTTACAATGTTTACATACTTCTGACATATCACCAATGTCCATATATTCGCTCTCCATTACTTGCTTTGTCCTGCTTTTTTTTCCAATGACACCTGGTCCGTGGTGATTATTTTCACTTTTTTCGAGAAATAATTTCCATTTGTTTACGCTACTTCGATCTTTACTTTCTTTTTTTTGATACTTTCTAATTTTCCTGCTTTCATATTCTTTAACTTTCTCTGCATTTGTATCGCGCCGTTTTTTTGAGCCTTTCAAATTCCACTGCTTTCATAATCTCTAACCTGCTCTGCATGTGTATAACGTCAACGTTTTTGAACGTCTTTATGAAGTTCTACTTTGTCTTTTACTCTTTGTCTTTTAATTCTGAGCCCAATTGGACGTGTTTTTTTTCAATTCCACTTGTTCCGGGCTGATTATTATTTTCCTTAATTTCTGAATTTGCACGTAGATTATTCTTTTTCTTTTTTGAATTTTTTCTCTCCAACGCTTTTGAGTCTCTTTTCTCCGCACTGCTCTTTCTTCTATAACGTATTGTCCTTATACACTTTATATGCGCTGAGAGCCCTGGATCTGTGTGTGCTCAAATCCTTTACACGACTGAGTGTTTTGCTGCCCGTGGTCTTATTTGATATTGGTTGTAAGTAGGGCGTGTCTTGCAAGAATCTCATGTTCTAAGTCTCCGCGAGACGATCCTGAGGCAATCTCTTGGCACAAAGTCTCATGTTTAAGGTCCCCGCGAGACGCTCTGTGGCCAATCTCTTTCGTCTCACGGGTCTTTTAAGTGTCCTCCATGATCTTCACGTGAAGATCACATCTCGTCTCCCTAGTCTTTCTCTCCCAGGATTTTTTTTTATAATAGAGAGATATATATACTGTTCAAAAAAATTAAAGGAACACTGTTCAATCACAATATAGCATCAGGTCAATCAAACTTCTGGGATCTTGATCTGATCAGTTAACACTACAATTACCAAAGCCTACGAAAAAAATAATAGATCCGTCCCACCTTAAATGCCTTTGCACCTCTCCGCCAGCGTCTTTTGTCCTGTAAATGTGTCGATAAGCAGCAAGCAGCCTACTATCACATCCCCCCACCGCCGCACAGTTTTCTCAGCTCAAGTCTGTTTACATGCGTGTCAGTTGCTTAGAGTTGTATAGAGTGAGAAGTCAAGCAAAATGACACCTTTTATAAGTACTATATTGTTATTTGGAACACATGCATTTCATGTGTGTTCCATGTCTACAACAATCTATGTAAACACTCATTAAAACAGAAATGTTTTTCATGTTTTAGTAATAATTGACAAAATGTAGACATGAAGTGTATAATGTGTCAAGCCTGAAGTCCAAATATCAAATAAACACTTTCACAAAAGTTACAAATATAACAGAACAAGTCCACTTCTATTCAAGAATATAACTGCAGAAAAAGAACCCGCGTTAGGGTGCGACATTCACACCCCTTTGATACGACCGCTTTGGTGGCGCAATGGTATCAACTGTTGACTGGTAATCAAAACTTCACAGGTTCGACAAGTCCATTTAGAGAAGTGAGCTGCTCTTATTCTTACTATTTTAGAATAAAAACATACATTTGATTTGAGTCTGTAACAGCCTGTGTAAATTTATGATACTTGTAAAGGTTAGCTTTTTTTTTTTTTTTTTTTTTTAATTTAGTTATATTCTTTCAGTCGCGTTCAGGACCTCACCACCCCACCCCCACTGATCTGACACTTGCTGTTTTCACATAAAGACGCGCTATAACAGAGTTGAAATCAGATGATGACAACGGTTCTACATCGGAGAAAGAATGCACATCAGACTTTTGCCGTCGATGTACTTTGTATATGTACACGGGAAGCTGTGCTGTCTACTTGTGACTTTACACTGTAGGAAAATAAGTAAATAAATCAAGGTAATTAGATAAATAACATTCGATCTGGCTCTTATATACAAAGTACAGCACCGACAGCTTCCACCTTCAGTTATAGACTCTTCAGTACGCGAGCGACTCTCCACGCTAGTGTTTAGATCTGGATCTATGCAGTTCGCATACCAGGAGAAGGTGGGAGCAGATGATGCCCTCCCTCTCCCACTTGGACGAGGCAGTGGTGCAGTAAGAATTATGTTTCTGGACTTCTCTAGCATCTTCAACACAATCCAACCTCTGCTCCTTAGGGACAAGCTGACAGAGATGGGAGTAGATTCATACCTGGTGGCATGGATCGTGAACTATCTTAAAGACAGACCTCAGTATGTGCATCTCAGGAACTACAGGTCGGACATTGTGGTCAGCAGCACAGAAGCGCTGCAGAAGACTGTGCTTTCTCCGGTCCTGTTCAGCCTATATACATCGGACTTCCAATACAACTTGGAGTCCTGCCACGTACAAAAGTTTGCCGACAACACTGCTATCGTGGGCTGCATCAAGAGTGGGCAGGAGGAGGAGTATAGGAACCTAATCAAGGACTTTGTTAAATGGTGCGACTCAAACCACCTACAACTGAACACCAGCAAAACCAAAGAGCTGGTGGTGGATTTTAGGAGGCCCAGGCCACTCATGTACCCCGTGATCATCAGAGGTGACTGTGTGCAGAGGGTACAGAGCTATAAATACCTGGGAGTGCAGCTGGATGATAAACTGGACTGGACTGCCAATACTGATGCTCTATGCAAGAGAGGACAGAGTCGACTATACTTCCTTAGAAGGCTGGCATCTTTCAACATCTGCAATAAGATGCTGCAGATGTTCTATCAAACGGTTGTGGCGAGCGCCCTCTTATACGTGGTGGTGTGCTGGGGAGGCAGAATAAAGAAGAAGGATGCCTCAACCCTGGACAAACTGGTAAGTAAGGCAGGCTCAATTGTAGACACGGAGCTGGACAGTTTGACACCTGTGGCGGAGCGATGGGCGCTGAGCAGGCTCCTGTCAATTATGGAGAATCCACTGCATCCACTGAACAGTATCATCTCCAGACAGAGGAACAGCTTCAGTGACAGACTGCTGTCACTGTCCTGCTCCACTGACAGAATGAGTAGATTGTTCCTCCCCCACACTATGCGACGCTTCAATTCCACTGGGGGTTGGGGGTCTGTTGTAAACAGTAACATTATATAATGTTATTGACTGTTATACCTGCCTCACACTCTCCACCTTGCACTTTTTTAACTTGCACTGTGTTTTTTATCACTCTTTAATTAATATTGTTTTTATCAGTATGCTGCTGCTGGAGTATGTGAATTTCCCCTTGGGGATTAATAAAGTATCTATCTATCTATCTATCTATCTATCTATCTATCTATCTATCTATCTATCTATCTATCTATCTATCTATCTATCTATCTATCTATCTATCTATCTAAAAGGAGCTGCCTGCCTCAACTCTGAGAGCCACAGTCGGAAGGAGGAGGAGAATGCTTGCAGGAGGAGCGGAATATGCTGAGAGGGAGAGAAAAGATGAAGACAGAGATGATATTTCAGAGTAGTGCTGTGCTACTGTGCTGTATTTGTGCTTGGTGCTGTGGGAAACACTTGCTTCAAGAGTTTCCCACTAATAAAACTCTTTGTTTGTGGCAACTTGTGTCCAGAGCTTGATTGTGTTGGGTGTTTGGGGAGCTGGAGCCCCCCCTGGTAGCAATTCCAGACTTCCCTAATGAACCACCTGGAGTGTTCCTAGGTGTGGCTTAAAAAGGAGCTAGTTGCCTCGCAAAAGAGGCCAAAATCGGAGAATAACACTTGTGAGGTTTGTCTGTGAAGGAGAAAGAAGACTGCAAGGCTCTGGAGGGAAGGGATGGAGTTTCACTGTGCTTGTGACTGTTGGTATCAGTTCTTAGAGACTGCTGTGGGTCCGGGTGCCTTTCCATGAATAAAAGACTTTTGTTGGACTAAGCTGGAGTTGTTGCCTATTTGTTTCGGGTTGGGGCAGCATATGCGGATATATATATATATTGTCACACATGTGCGCATGGGAGGCAGCTAAAGGGTTTGAATGAGGGCAATTCCAAACCAGACCGGGATGTGGCAGAGTGAACTGATTCTTTTTCTCACTCTTCTGCAGACCGTTCACAGGAAATTCCACCTGGCCCTGGTGACGTCACTTTCGGGTCCGAATCTATGGATGAAGACCTTCCCGGTTCCGGCCCCTCTGATGTCATTTCCAGACCTAAGCCTATGGTTGAAGTCCCTTCCGGTCCCGGCCCAATTTGACGTCACTTCCTATATTGGCCTTTAAAAACCTCCACCTTTCCCCTATCCCCTCAGTTCTGTCTTGGACTCCAATTTGTGCACATCAGTTCTATCATTTGTTTTCAATTTTGCAGCCAGGAAAAAATATACGGGTGGCTGCTCCAAACCTTGCTATGGCTCTTGTTCGAGTTTGTGACAAGATATTATGTAATGGACCACCAGGGGGCGTATCAGTCCCCAAACCCCGAAACAGACAGGCTAAGACACAAGTTACAACACAGCACACATTTTATTCTTCAGTGAGAAATGTTTTTTCTTTTGCTCCCCACTTCACAGCACAGTACAGTACAGTACAGTACAGTACAGTACACAAACACCAAATAATATGACACACCGTTCTTTCTCTCTCTTCTTCGCCTCCAATCCTCCTTGCAAGCTTTTTTCTCCACCTCCCGACTCTGGCTGTCTGACTAATTGTGAAGCTGCTCCTTTTATAGTGCACCCAGAAGTGCCTTGACCATCTTCCGGCTGCATTTCCGGGTGTGACGGAAGTAGTGCCCCAAAGGGCAGCACTGTAGCCTGCAGCACCCCCTTGGTGGCACCCATGGAACCCAACAGCGTTGCTCCAAACCACAACTCCCGGCATGCCCTGCGGGGACCTGTGGTGCAGTGGCATTGTCCCAAAGAGGTTCTCTTCCTCAGTCCTTCCACCCAACTGGTCGTTCCAGGTAATGAACAGTGTGTACAATGTATATATAAATATATATACATACAGTATATACACACACATACACTGTATGTATTCCAGATTGTGGAAACTAGAGAGGGATAAAGCTGATGTCACATACAATGAAAATTATGGAAAGGGTTACAGTGAGAAAGCTTAGGGATGAGCACCCCATAGAGGAGAAGCAGTTTGTTTTGTTGTTCAGGAGACAAACAACTGATGAAATGAGAAAAACAGAAAGGTTTGAGGTACACAAGAGAGAAAGGAGGATAACAGAAGTGTGTGAGAATTGCCCAGGATATGTATGCAGGAGTAAAGAGTAGTGCTTAAAGCGGTGTTGCAGTAGCAAACAAGATCCCAGTTAGAGTAGGTCTGCAACAGGGATCTACTTTAAGTCATTACAATTTGATATGGTTATGGAGGCGTTGACTCGTGGGATAAAAGGCTAATTTCCTTAATGCAGGCTTTTTGCTGATGACATTGTGTCGTGTAGCACCAGAAAAGTGGAAGTGGAGAGGAAGTTGGAAGAATGGAGAAAGGTTTTGGAAGATAGAGGAATGAAGACAAACAGGGAGAGGACAGAATATATGAGGTTTAATAATGATCAGGATTCAGAAGTTAGCCTGCAGGGAGACCTATAAAAATAAATAATGGATACATTTAAATATCTAGGATCAGTGATAGCCTAAGATGAAAAAAATATGATGCAGAGATAACTCATAAATAGGGAATTCCCAGACATTTTTCATTCCTGCATTCCCGGGAATTACAGCAGTTTAAACAGGAACGGCCAAGCTCGCATATATAGCGTGTAAAAGTGTAAAAATCAATCAAGAAATAAGAGTTATAGTTGAAAATAATTAAGGTGCCATTGCTGCAGCTTGCACTTCATCAGACAACAGCTTTGAACAGCAACTTGAAATTGCAATGCGTCAGTCTGTTGCATCCGCATTATCTGTGCTAAGAAACTTGCCATCACAGAATGATGACAAGAAACTGGATGCATCAGTAAAAGCTGAAATGGCGGTGTTTCAGCGCAACGGCAAGCGTGGGCGTTGTTTAGAACAAGTGTATCAGTATCTGATGATTGTGCCACCTACTTCAGTAGAGGCAGAGCGTGCTTTCTCAGCGGCTGGCATACTTCTGCATGAAGGTGTGCTCTGGCATGGACGACCGCACGCTGGACACGTTAATAATAATAATAAATTACATTTATATAGCGCTTTTTTCAGTACTCAAAGCGCTATCCACACAGGGAAGAACCGGGACACGAACCCACAATCTTCATAAGTGTCAGTCATTCTAAAACCGTTCACATGTGAGATGCCCGGGATTCCCGGGAATAAAATGTGGGATTCCCAAATTCCCGGGAATGGATAAACCCGTCCGGGAATGGATTCCCTACTCGTAAAGTATAAGAGATATTGTGTAATTGAAGAATTAAGGTGATATTAAAAGGTAAGGTTTTTAAGACAGTGGTAAAACCAGCAATGATGTATGAAGTTGAGACAAGGGCAGTAAAGGGAGTGCAGGAGAACAAATTTGATGCGGCAGAAATGTGAATGTTGAAATGGATGTGTGAAGTCACAAAAATGGACAGAATAAGAAATTACACAATCATTGGTACAACAAAAGTGGGACAGATACCTGAAAAATTACAAGAAAGTAGGTTGAAGTGGTATAGACATGTGATTAGAATAGACAATTATGTTGGCAAAAGAGTGATGGGAATGTAACTCCAGGGTAAGATAAAATGAGGGAAGCCAAAATGGATGTGGATGGTGTGGGATATGGCCGGCCATTCATCCCGGCCAATACCCCCAGGCCGCTAGATGGAGCCCTCCTTGCAACGTGGGCATCATGGACTATGGAGTTTTAATACACAGCCCTTATGGATAACGTCAGGGTCGCCAGGGGACGCTGCAGGGAGACACAGAGACGTTTATTTTTCATACAGCCCGGAAGTAAATCCCAGTCACATGGTTGGAAGAAATAAAGTGCTTTCGGACTGATGAAGAAAAGAAGTTTTACCTTACCCGGAAGTGATAGAAGTCACATTGACTGAGGGACAGAAACACTGCCGGGTCACGGACTATAAAGGACTCTGGGAAATCCCAGACGGACGAGCTGAGTTGGGTGGCAGGGTAGCTAAGCGTCTGGGAGATTGGAGTATTGTCTATTTGATTATGATTGAGTAGAGTGGAGTGGTGGTGCTTTGTGCACTTTATTATTATAATAAATATTCATCTTTGGACTTTTACCTGGTGTCTGACATGTAGTCTGAGGGTTCAAGGGGTCGACAGTGCCTCTATTTGTTACAATGGATAAAGTAAAAGAAGATCTGAAGGAAAAGGGTACGTATGGGGAGGTGCACGACTGAGCTGTATGGAGAAGCTTCATCAGGCACATCAACCCCAAATAGAAGTGGGAAAACATGAAGATGAAGAAAAAGGAGTACCATTTAAACTGCATACTGCCACCTGGTGCTCCCCTTGCTGCTTGCTGCTCTATTCATAGCAATGTAGGTTTCTCTCATTCTCTGGTTCCTGTGAGGACTTACCCTTTGTCACACATGTGCGCTTGGAAGTCAACCAAAGGGATCAGGAAACGACAATTCCACGCCAGGCCAGGGGGAGGTGGGGTGCACTGAACCTCTCTCTTTTCTCTTCGCTGACCAAACACGAGAAATCCTTCCTGTCCCAGCCCAGAGGACATCACTTCCTGTGAACCAGCTATAAAAACCCCTCATCCTCCATACTTAAATAGTTCTGTTTTGGACTCTAACCAGTACACATTGTACTCTACTTTAAAGCTTTTTGCAGCTAGGGAAACTATACGGGTGGCTGCCCCAAACCATCATTGCATGTCTGGCTGTTTCTTTCACACTGGCGTAGTTGGCAGGATGGTCTCCTTAAAGAAGCAGGAGAGAACCCTTAGAGGAGCCTGGACACACCGTCCAACCAACAAAAAACAGGTGGGAGAGTATCGTTCCCGAGCTCCCATAGTGAGGTCGGTTGGTCTTGGTGGAGGGAGCCTGGGGGCGCTTCAACCAAAGGGTCTGATACAAAGCCCTGGGCATGTGGACGTAGAGCTTACTGAATAGGGCCGGGGTCAAAAAGGGGCACAGGCGGGACTGATTATGGGCTCCCGGGTGAACGGTCTGCACCCAAAGCCCGGACAATGGGAAAGAACCTTACTAATTGTGGGAGTGCCTCAGGTTGGCAGGCAAGGAGAGTGATGCAGTGGGAGTTTGATCCCCAACTGCCAGTGTCTCCCCAAGCCATGAAATTATTGACTAAAGTCGGGTGTTGGCTACGGCCCGAATGAAATAACACCCGACAAACAGTTGAACAAGTAGCGTGTGCGCTACTGCTCAAAGGCCTCCCGACTGACCTCACCCAGCCGGCATGGGGTCGGCTAATCAAGGATATGGTCTCGTTAATCGAGATCATACAAACCGTAAAAGCGGAGACCTACCCAGGAAAAACAGAAAGAAACCCGTGAACCCGGGCGATTTTGTGTCCTATCTCAACGCCCCGTCGCCACCCCACAAAACAAACCTGGGAACCTTCTAGCCAGCAACGGCTGTTGTTCTGTGGTGAGCAAGGGGTCTACAGACGCACAGAGACTGCGAGGTGCTGTGCTCTCGCTAACCCTCTGGCTTGTGAACATATTGGGGAGGTTTTTTAAACGGGATCAAAACACCAGCCCTCTTCGATTCAGGCAGTAACATTTCAATTGTTGCTCGGCTCTTAGTGTTGCTGCGACAATGGAATAAAATGAAGACCAGTATAACCTGTGTACACGGGGACGTCTGTCAGTATAAATCCACCACATGCTTTGTCAGCTGTGAGACAAAGCGAGAGCACAGCACCTCGCAGTCTCTGTGCCTCTGTAGACCCCTTGCTCACCACAGAACAACAGCCGTTGCTGGCTAGAAGGTTCCCAGGTTTGTTTTGTGGGGTGGCGACGGGGCGTTGAGATAGGACACAAAATCGCCCGGGTTCACGGGTTTCTTTCTGTTTTTCCTGGGTAGGTCTCCGCTTTTACGGTTTGTATGATCTCGATTAACGAGACCATATCCTTGATTAGCCGACCCCATGCCGGCTGGGTGAGGTCAGTCGGGAGGCCTTTGAGCAGTAGCGCACACGCTACTTGTTCAACTGTTTGTTTAAAAACTGATGGTAGCCGTCATGGAAGACCCTCCGTCCCCAGTGATACTGGTCAGACAGTAAAAGCGGCATAACACTCCATCTTCCTAAACAACCGTTGGGCCCAATAATGGGAGCTACGAAGGCGTCCTTGGCTGACTCCACACCATGTTTACAGCCAGGACAACGGTGGAGTATGGCCACTACTGATGACATGGAGATCCCAGGGCCATCGCGCTCCGATGCATCAAACCCAGGTGCTGCGGTGGTACGGGCGGAAACCAGGCCCGTTGAGGTCGCCTCCAACCCTCTTTCTCAACTGCACTTCCAATTCAGGCAGACACCAGCTTCTTTTAAAAGGGAGCAATGGAATGATGACTCCCTTAAGTTTATAAAGAATGCAGTCGTTCTGATAAACAGCCATCACACTCATTATCCTATGCCACAGGGTCCTGACTTTGTGCTAAATAACTACCTCCTATATCGGGTGGCTGAACATGAGGGGGAAATGCGCTGCCTGTTGCTAGTCCCATGGGCTTACCGGCGACAAGTCTGTGAGCTAGCACATAGCCATCTCCTTGGAGCCCATTTGGGGCCTGAAAAGACTCTCGAGCATATCAAGCTGCGATTTTTTTGGCTGGGAATCAATGAGGAGGTCCACCGCTTTTGTGTGTCCTGCCCGGAATGTCAACTGCAGCAGATTTCAAAAAGTGACTGTGCTCCTCTCATTCCTCTACCCCTAGTTGATTCGAACGTGTCGGGGTTGACCTAGTGGGACCCCTGGAACCCTCGGCCCGGGGCCATAAATATATAATGGTCCTGGTGGATTATGCCACCCGATATCCTGAAGCTGTTCCGTTGCGCTCAGCTACTACTAAGGCTATCGGCCAGGAATTAGTAGGGGTCTTCTCATGTTGCGGCATCCCTAAAGATATCCTTATAGATCAAGGGAAACCCATCACCTCGGAAACGTTCGGGGAAACAGCTAAGTTACACAGAATTAAACATTTAAAAACCTCGGTGTATTACCCTCAAACCGATGGTTTAGTGGAGTGGTTCAACCAGACTCTCAAACAGATGCTTCGTAAGGTGGTCAGTGAGGACGGAATTTGCATACCGGGAAGTCCCACAAGCCTCTACGGGCTTCTCACCATTTGAGTTATTGTACGGACGACAACCCCGAGGCATATTAGACATTCTAAAGGAAGGATGGGAGGAAGAGGTCCTCCCTTCCACAAACATATTAGAATATATTGCGCACTTACTCGCTAAAATTAGGCCTATTCTCAAAAGTCACTTGGAAAAAGCGCAAGCAGCTCAGGCCCACTGTTACAACAGAGGAACATCTCTACGGGAGTTCCGACTGGGTGATTGTGTTATGGTACTTGTTCCTACCTCCCATTCTGAACTACTGGCCCATTGGCAAGGCCCTTATGAGGTTAAGGAGAGGAAGGGGCTCGTAGACTATTTGGTTAAACAACCAAATCGTCGACCGAGCGAGTGGATACAGAAATCCCTCCTCCATCGCGGGGGTTGCGTTCCAGAGCCACCCGCGAAATAAGAAAATCCGCGAAGTAGAAACCATATGTTTATATGGTTATTTTTATATATTTTAAGCCCTTATAAACTCTCCCACACTATTATAAACATTTCACGCACAATTATACAGCATAAACCCTTTGTATTCTCTTAGATATTAGGTAAGATTCGTTGAAATTATGTATGCAAACACAGTTTACATACAGTAAAACCGAAATATTATTTTAAAGATATCGAGCGTCACCGATATCACATATGTTACAGCCATTACAACAGACAGGCCACCAGCAATAAATACGTACAATGCAAGAAAAATTGTATACAGTAAAATGTGTGTACAGTGACACTAAACTATGTACATGTAATAAGTACTGTACATAAATAATTAATTATGGTTACTCACCAACAATGACACGACGACTTGTCCGATAACGATGAGTTTAATTTTACTGCATAACAAAGGATAGCGTTACAGCTCTTCTAAAGGAGCCTCTTCAGGCGACTGTTTAGCACCGCCGTTGTTCTTCTTCCATCACTCTTCAATCCAAATCCCTAAAGCAGATTCCATCCATACTACTGCCTTATCACGTCCACTTGCAACTCGTTTTGCGCCCTGGTTAAAGGAAACTGCAGCCGTAGATCTTATATGCTTTTCCTCCGTTTTAAATAAAAAGAATCGTGGACTCATTTATGCTGTAATGGTGTCCTGCAGCATTTCTTCAACATATCCAAAACTTTTACCTTTTCTGCAATCATTTGCATCTTCTGTTGGCGCTTGGGCACGTTAATGCTGTATGAGTGAGATTACACTTCCTGGTTAATGCAGCACTCCGTCAATGAGACAATCAGCAGCACACAGGAACTTAACCGCGTGCTCTGATTGGGTAGCTTCTCAGCCATCCGCCAATAGCATCCCTTGTTTGAATTCAAATGCGTCCCTTGTTTGAATTCAAATGGGCAAATCAACTGAGGAAGCACACGCACTGTAGACCGCAGACATCCGCGAAGCAGTGAAAAATCCGCGATATATATTCACATATGCTTACATTTAAAATCCGCGATGGAGTGAAGCCGCGAAAGACGAAGCGCGATATAGCGAGGGATCACTGTATACCATATTAACTCGCTGAAACCGTGGAAGAATAGAGATCCCATTCTCTCCTCCGGACAGCCCCGCTCACTCTTCGCTCGCAAATCTGACCTTAACTTTAGTCCTGATTTGACCACCCTTTAGCGCCAAGAGCTGGAAGCAGCCATCTTGGCTATTCCTGCGGTAGTGAACGAAAACTCAGGGCGGACCTCACTGGTTGTGCATGACATAGTGACCAAACCCAGGGTAATAGTCCGAGAATGCCCATTTCGCCTCTCGGAGGCAAAAAGAACTGAAGTGGAGCTGGAGATCAAACGGTTGCTGGAACTAAGTGTAATAGAGGAGAGTCATAGTCCCTGGTCCAGCCCTATCGTATTGGTCGGAAAGCCTGATGGAAGTTGGAGGTTTTGCAATGACTTCTGTCACCTTAACCAAGTCTCCCAATTCGACCCTTATCCAATGTCGCACGAACCTCCTTGAACGGCTAGGACACGCCAAATTCTTGACCATCCTTGATATGACAATGGGGTACTGGCAGATTCCCTTAACGGATTCCGCAAAGGAGAAGACTGCATTTAGCACTCCTAGCAGAAATTGGCAGTATCGTGTCCTTCCATTTGGGTTACACGCGGCCCCTGCAACCTTTCAGCGTCTGGTGAACAAAGTGCTTCGGCCCAATAACTCATACAGTGCTGCCTACCTGGATGATGTCATTATCTATTCCAACATGTGGCAGGAACACGTGCAGCAGGTAGAAGCAGTATTGCGGACACTAAGCGAAGCCGGCCTATGAATTAACCCAAAGAAATTTTTCTTTCGGTTAACCGCGGCCAAATATTTAGGCTACCTAGTGGGCCGGGGTACTGTACGACCACAGTGTTCAAAAGTTGACGCCATATTGAAATGGCCCCGTCTGAGGACCAAGTGGCAAGTCCAAGCCTTTCTCGGACTAGCGGGCTACTATCACTGGTTTGTGCCCCATTTTTCCCAGAGAGCGGCACCCTTGACGAACCTCACAAAGAAGAGATGCCCAAATCATGTGGTATGGGATGCTAAATCGGAAACTGCATTTAGTGACTTAAAACGGGCCCTTACGTCAACACCAGTTTTGAAAACCTCTGACTTTTCTTAACATTTTATCCTCCAGATGGATGCTTCAGACACAGGTCTTGGTGCCGTGTTGAGCCAAAGCGTCGATGGAGTTGAACATCCCATCCTGTACCTCAGCCGGACACTGTTGGACCGCGAAACAAGGTATGTGGCAATGGAGCAGGAAGCCCTGGCAGTTAAATGGGCGATCACCCAGCTGAGGTACTACCTCTTGGGCCGTGAGTTCACCCTGGTGACGGACCAGGCGCCACTGCAGTGGATGGCTTTGCACTAGGAGTCGAACCCACGGGTCACAAGGTGGTTCTTGGACCTCCAGCCGTACAAGTTTTTGGTCCTTTACTGCCGGGGTAACCTACAGGCTAATGCCGATGCCCTTTCCAGGTGTCATGACCTCTCGGCCAGGTATGCCCGACCTGATGGATCTGGGCTGAGGGGGGGCCATGTCATATACGTGCTTTGGGAGTCAACTAAAGGGACCAGGAAACGACAATTCCACACCAGGCCAGGGGGCGGTGGGGTGCACTGAACCTCTCTCTTTTCTCTCCGCAGACCAAACACGAGAAATCCTTCCTGTCCCGGCCCGAGGACGTCACTTCCTGTGAACCAGCTATAAAAACCCCTCATTCTCCATACTTAAACAGTTCTGCTTTGGAATCTAAACCAGTATACATTGTAATCTACTTTAAAGCCTTTTGCAGCTAGGGAAAGTATATGGGTGGCTGCCCCAAACCTTCGTTGTGTGTCCAGCTGTTTCTTTCACACCTTGTTTCAATAATAACTCTATTATTGGTGACCTCTCTTCACACTCCACTAAATTAGCAATGAATCTAACTGATCATTCATCAGAATAGCTTCAGTAAGCCACACAGCCCTTCCCAAACTGCACTGCCACAAAGCTGGCCAGTGATTGATTTTAAATTACACTTTAGGCTCAGCTTGTCAAGTTCTGACATATGCCTTGCTCTCTAGCAGTTGCTGATCTGAATGTGCCTATCACTGAGGAATTTATATCCCACTATGTCCTCTTCTGATCCAATTTGACATTTGGCAGAACAGCTTCAGGAGGCCAGACAGCCTCTGTAGGGAGCATTTTGCCTCAGTGCAGTAAGAGTTGGGTATTGTTAGCTGGAACAAGATATTAATTATGGATTGGGCTCAGTTTGTCTGGTACTTAATAAGGTCCCCAGGGTCTAACTGATGAGGCAAAGTCAATAAAGGAATCAAATTTGCAACTTTTGCTAATCTACACAGATTTTCACCTTTGTCACATTGTCTTATTACTGTTCTTTGTTTCCTCATAGATTTTGTCAGTTTCTATTTAATCTTTATCAATGCCATTCATTAATTCATATTCATCTAGTGATACTCCACCAAATGCCTGCTGAAAGCTGGCTATGCTGCTTCCAACTTTAGATCAGAATATAATTTGTCCTAAAGCAAATATAATTAAGTCATATTATATTTCTCTCCTGGCTGAACAAGACTGTGCAAATTTTAGCATTTTTTTTGTCAGATGACATATACACAATGCACTCAGGACAAATGGTAATAAAAATATCTGAAATAAGAAAACTTAAGCGCAAGAAACAGACACTAGTTTGTGCTGTTATATTCTGGGGATGGAACCTTGATTGTGGTCTTTATTGAAAACTTATGATGTGATACATGCTGGCAAAGCAAAAAATACAGCTAGAGGCAACTTTCACAAAGTTATCGGGTTTGTGTTTTTCCTACAGCAAACTGTACAAGTAAACTGATCAAGGAAGTGACATGTCAGAAAGAAAAATAAGAGCTGAGACATCTCTCTTTTTCCCTCAGGCCCCACCTCTTCTGAGCAGCAGTGAGCAGAAGCATAGAGCAGCCGTGTCTCCCACATACACGTAGCTCTTCACAAACACCAGAGTATGTTCAACTGGAGTAAAGCCGACATATGATGAGGAGAAGTAACAGGCAGTGAAAAGTCAAAGTCGATCGCCAAGCAGGTGGTGGAAGATTAAAGCTGACAGTCTCCTAGTGATTCAGTTGAACGCGGAAAGCACCAAAGCTACTGCAGAAACAGAGAAGATGAACTCAGCAGTAAATGCAAGTTATATGTTGTGTGTCCTGCAGTATATACAGTACAGGATTTCTGGCCAACAATGTAGACAACTTCACCTGCTAAAACAGTTTAGTTAATTTAGAGTGGGTTGGGAAAATCTGCAAATTGGAGGACCACAGTAGGAACCTGATAGCAATTAGGTAAAGTGATAATTGGATCGACTCGGTTTTTTGAGACAATTTGGCAATTTCTCATTCAGCTTCAATCTCTCCAGGTCCCACTGTAGTTAGTCCCAAAATCAGCATCACCAATTCAGCAACAGGGCGAGTGGGTAAGACAGGGGTCTAAGAAGCCAACATTTAGTTCCTTAGCACCAATTCGGACACAGAACAGATTTTCAGCACTCTGAAGCGTATCTGTGGATCCTGAGAACAACAAAGTACTCATAATTGACAACTCCATAGAGCAGAACCAGCAGTTAATGCCTTCCAAGGGTGAAGATTTCTGACATAAAGGCCCAATTAGATCATATCACTGACAATCTACCTTATTGCTGCATGTCGGTACTAACGATATTTATTAACAGCAATCTGAGGTATTAAAGGAGAACTTTATCTCTCTATGCACCAAAGCTTAAAGAAAATGTCAGAATTTAATTGTATCTGGCCCCTTACCAACATTATACAGAGGGGATATGATTTATAGCAAATTACTTTGACTTCACTGCAGGCTAGAAACCTGGTGTGCAAATTAAAGATTAGCCTTTGTTAACAACTGGGATGATTTTTGGGAAAAGCCTAGATCTTTCAAGAGAGATAGTCTTCATCCTAACTGGAGGGGATCTTTTGTATCATCCCAAAATATGGCAGAAAAACTGCCTGGCTGACTGATTAGAGCACCATCCAGGCCGCAGTCATGTGATCTTAAATCACAGGCTATTGTTTATTCCACCTGTTACTATCCTAAAGTTGATAACCAAAATCCCTGTTTTGGAGCATCCAATAAATTTAGTCATGATGCAGACCATAAATTACTTTACAACCAAAAAATAAGATGTATAATTAGACCAAGAGATAAAACCAGACCCTCCACTAGGGGCACCTGTAATAGAAAGAAGTATGCAGTTTTAAATGCTGCTTAAGAAACATTTGCTCTCTTGGAAGTAAAGCTGTTTTGGTAAATGATGTTATATTAAGTACAAAATCTGATCTGTGTCTTCTCACTGAAACCTGGCTTAGTAAATTTGACACTGTTCCCCTTGCTGAAGCGTCACCAAATGGATACACATTCCTTCATAAATCTAGAGATTCTGGTCGAGGAGGAGGCCTTGGAATAATTCATTGTGACAAAATTCAAATCACTTCTAAAAATTCAGGCAATTTCAAATCCTTTGAGGCATTCATTTTTAATATTAAAACAGATTCCAACACAATTGTAGTGCTAGTCTACAAACCACCATTCATTGTTCATTGAATTTGGCAACCTTTTATCTGATTTACAAATGTTTTACTTATTTGTTAAATTCAGTAGGATTTTTGTCAGATTGTCAAAGGTGCAACTCATAATCATAAGCACATATTAGATTTAATTATTGCTTATAGAGTTGAAATTCATAATTTAAATATTACTCCATTAAATGAAGTTATTTCTAATCACTACTTAATTACATTTGATTTGGTTCTGCCCTTACCAATACACTCACAGATTAAAACAAAGACTGTGCGACACCTAGATTGTAATTCTGTTTCAAAATGTATAGATACTTTGAGTAACTCAAGTGTAATTGTGGAAAACCATTTAGATCAGTTAACATCAATTGTAAATGTGGAAAACAATTTAAATCAGCTAACATTAAATTATTATATGACTTTGAGAGATGCTCTGAACGGAGTGGCTGCCCTTTAAACAAAAGTGATCAAAGCACATAGAAACTCTTCCTGGTTTATTGAGAACGCTCAAGCTCTTACATTATAGTGTTGAAAACTGGAGCGCAGATTAAGAACAACAAACCTACATGTCTTTCAAATTGCATGGACAGAGACAGTTATAAAAAATAAAAAAGCTCTCTTTAAAGCACGCTCAGACTACTATTCTAAAATAATAGATAACAATAATAATCCTCTGGTACTACTTAGAACAGTGGCTAATTTAACAAATGGGAATTCAGATCTACAGTACAAAATTCCAACAGTTCTAAAATGAGAAAATTCAAAATATATCACAGTACAAACCACATACTAGCTTAGCAGACCCTATCTCACATTGCATTCAATACTTTAGAAATGTTAATCCTGTAACAGCGCATGAAGTCTTGCCTTTAAAAGGCGGCTGTTTAGCAAACATTTGCTTGAGCTGGTTAAACTGTAAAGATATCAGTTTTGGTAAATTCAAGTCCTTTGAGCATCTTGCCGTTGTTATTCATGGAGTTTCTCAGTTTCTAGTATTATCCATGTATAGACCTCCTAAATACAATGCATCTTTCTTTGAGGAATTCTCAGACTTGGTGTCAACTGTAATTATGAACTATGACATGTTCCTAATAGTTGGTGACTTTAACTTTCATATCGATAATCAGTGTGACCCGAAAGTAAAAGAATTCATGAACCTCCTGGACTCTTTTGACTTGAGCCAGCACATTAGTCAGCCTACACACAAAGCAGGTCATATGTTAGACTTGGTAATTACTAAAGGACTAAAAGATAATGTGAAGCAGATCATTTATATTGGTCTATCAGACAATTTTCTCTTACTACTTAATATATAAATAATGATAGAAAATATTCACAAGAAACATATTATTAAAAAACGCTTCTTTGATTCATCAGCAGATTCAAAATTTACAAACGTTTTAAGCAACCAGTCCGTTTGTAGTGCTTACTACAGAAATTTTAATACTAAGGTGAGAGCTGCTGCTGACATAGTCACACCTGAAAAGATAGTTAAAAAATCTTCTAAAGAGAACATGCTGAAGAGATGAGCGTAAATGGAGAAAAACTAAACTGATCATCCACTATGAGATATTGAAGGTTAAAATGACAGATTACAAACATAGTCCTTGAGAGGCGCTGTTATTTCTCTAGAATTATAAATAACAATGCTAGCAATCCCAGCGTCTTATTCTCTACAATTGATCATCTGCTAAACCCAGGTCACTCAATGGAATGCCTCCAAAATACTTCCAGTGAAACTTGTGAGGCTTTTGCTGTATTTTTTTAATCAAAAAATTAATGATATTAGAAATAATATAGTACATCTCCCCAATACTGATCCTCTTAAACCCTGGTTACTCCATTATAAACAAATTAAATTGATTTATATAAAACAATTTCTCAACTGAGAACCTCTACCTGCGTCCTTGATCCAATACCAACAAGTTTTTTCAAAGAAGTATCGGGCGTGTTAATTGATAGTAGTCTTGACATAGTAAACTCGTCATTTGATACGGGGGTCTTCCCAGACTGCCTTAAGACTGTTGTAGTTAAACCCCTGCTCAAG
Source organism: Erpetoichthys calabaricus (assembly GCF_900747795.2). Lineage (NCBI taxonomy): Eukaryota > Metazoa > Chordata > Cladistia > Polypteriformes > Polypteridae > Erpetoichthys > Erpetoichthys calabaricus. Next base: position 34,131,865 of record NC_041409.2, on the reverse strand, counting down.
AAAAATAATCTTGACTCCTCTGCTTTTGAAAATTTTAGACCTATTTCTAACCTGCCTTTCTTAAGTAAAATTCTAGAGAAGGCAGTCATTATGCAGCTTAATGATCACCTCAATAAACATGCCATTCTTGATAAGTTTAAGTTGGGTTTCAGAACAAATCACAGCACAGAAATTGCACTCGTTAAAGTAGTAAATGACTTGTGGGTAAATGCAGACAGAGACCGTTTATCTGTTCTCATCCTACTAGATCTGAATGTCACATTTGATACCATTAATCACAATATTTTTAGAAATCGCAATTAGTCAATGGGTGGGCCTCTCTGGCAGTGTCTTAAATTGGTTTGAGTCCTACCTAGCAGGTAGAAAATTCTTTGTAAGTTGTGGTAATTATACTTCAAAGACCCATGATATTCTACATGGTGGTCCACAAGGCTGTATCATGGTTCCGCTGTTCTTTTCGATTTACATGGTCAAATTATCTCGGGGCATAACGTGAGCTACCACAGCTATGCCGATGACACATAACTGTATTTATCAATAGCACCTGACAACCCCGACTCTCTTGATTCACTGATACAATGTCTTACTTGTGTTCCTGAATGGCTGAGTAGTAATTTTCTCAAACTTAATAAAGAGAAAACAGAAATTTTAGTGATTGGCAATAATGGATATAATGAGGTTATTAGAAATAAACTTGATGTATTAGGATTAAAAGTCAAGACGGAGGTAAAGAATTTAGGGGTAACTATTTACTCTGACCTGAATTTTAAATCACATATTAATCAGATTAGTAGGAAAGCATTTTTTCACTTAAGACCTCTTATACCATTGCTGCTAGAATCTTAACTAGGAAAAGAAAATCCGAGCACATCTCTCCAGTTCTGATGTCAGTACATTGGTTACCTGTACCATTTAGAATTGACTTTAAAATACTGCTTATGGTTTACAAAGCCTTAAATAATCTCATTCAATGTTATATTTCAGAATGTCTTACACCTTACACTCTTAGATCTTCAAATGAGTGTCTACTTAGAATTCTAAGAGCTAAACTTAAAAGAAGTGGTGAGGTGGCCTTCTGCTGTTATGCACCTAAAATCTGGAATAGCTTGCCAATAGGAATTCGTAAGGCTAATACAGTGGAGGACTTTAAAACACTGCTGAAAACACATTACTTTAACATGGCTTTCTCATAGCTTCATTTTACTTTAATCCTGATGCTCTGTGTATTAAATTAATTATCATTATTATTCATGGCGGCTCCAAAATCCATACTAACCTCTACTTTCTCTTCTGTTCTTTTTCCGTTTTCTATGGTGGCGATCTGCGCCACCACCACCTAATCAAAGCACCGTGATGTCCCTACATTGATGGATTAAAGGCCAGAAGTCCACATGCAGTTTGATTTGTGTCTCTAACAGCCAGTGTAAATTTATAGTACTTGTAAAAGTTAGCGTTTTTCACTTTTATTCTCTCAGTCACGATCACGATACAACGTGTTTTGGGCAACACAAAAATAAATTGTATTGTATTGTATTGTACCAGCCGAGTATGAAGCAAACTGCAGATGCTGATCAAATGATAGGAAGAAGGAGAATGACAGGTCCAGTGTCCGCTGTACATCAAGCACATGCTGCGCGGCAACCTATAGGTATTCGCTAACTACCGGAGCTGGAACCTTGATCTTTGAAAAACCAGAGGTTTACTTTATGTTACTTGTAACAAAGAAGCAGTATTCAGCATTAAAAACTGCAATCCAAGATTACAAAATGAATTTCACAATTTGTGAGCGGGGAAAAGCTCAAAGTAACCCATGGGGAAACTTGCCTAGAAGAAAAGAACTACCAAGGAGGAAAGAAAGGAACGACTGCAACTGGGATATTGGAATAATACCTGGAAAAAGTGCTGGAAACAGAAAATATAGATGTTTACTGACCACTGAAAGCTCAATAGAAAGTAAAAGGTTGGAGAATTCTAGTATCAGAGAGCACAAGTGGTTTTAGCTGTGGAGATCTGAACCTGGGATTGGTGAATTTGTGGCTGAAAATCAATGAACAAATAAATTAATTTTTATTTCATACAAGTAAAATGCTATTCAAAACAAAATAAGGTAAATTTGTTGCGTTTTTAATTTAAATACATTTAGTGACATAGATATGGGCAATTTAATAGTTACCAATTAAAGTACTAATTAAATTAATAGTTACCAAATTTAAAATTAAATTTCAGCTTTGCTAAGTGGTTATTTATGATGGTAATGGAGTAACTTCTATTTGTGGTCTGAATAGGGGACTGTAACTGGAGACCTGCCTTCTTTGTTTAGGCACTTACAAAATGACAGTCTTACTTTTTATATTGTTACATTTGTTTGTCCTAGCCTGCACATTAATCTTATTGTTTGAACTCTGGACTACAGAGACGATGGGCTGGGAAATCTGTTTTCGCTTACTTGTATTTTGATAAACCCCAAATCTCAGGCAAATCAATGTATTCCTTTCATGCCAGGATTATGGCTATGCAGTTTTCCATTTTCCATAATTTTGCCTAACAATACTGAATTGATTTATTCATGCTTACGAGTCAATTCTTTTGTTCTTTCTTTCTTTTCTTTGTTCTTTTTTTTTATTTCGCCTTATACAATTTCACGTATTAGGAATTTGTTAGTTTTCGTATACCCCTTGGGGTCAGAGCGCAGGGTCAGCCATTGTACAGCGCCCCTGGAGCAATTACAGGTTAAGGGTCTTGCTCAAGGGCCCAGCAGAGTAGGATCTCTTTTGGCAGTGACGGGGATTCGAACCGGCAACCTTCGGGATACCAGCGCAGATCCTTTGCCTCAGAGCCACCACTCCACCCTATATCAATCAAGTCAATTTGTATGACTCACTGAAAAATAACAAACCGTTTGGAATCGCCCATTACTAATACTATGATACAAATTTACACCATCGCCAGTTTTCAAATGCCAGAAATAAAGAACGCATAAATGATTTGTTCATGCTCAAGAATGAATCAGTATGACTCAATGAAAAATAACAAAGCATCTGTAAATCACCCATCACTAACTATGATACAAATTTACACCACCACCAGTGTTCATGTGCCAGAAGTAAAGAAAGTATAAATGTCTGTTAAGTGAAAGAGACTAAATATGAATGAGCTACTGCCCATCTCATTAAGGCAGAAAATGATGTGAAAACCCCTAATTGGGAGCAGACAAAAGAAGAAGAAGACTGCCCATTTCAAAAATGTTTTATATTGCTTAAAAAGTGTTTGGAATTCCCAAATTACTTTGGCCATATATTATATATTTGCCCAGTTTTTTTTTTTAATCAAAGCATTTTTCCAAAACTTTTCTCAATATGAAACATACAATGGACAGAAGGTGGGAAACGTCAAAAACAGAAATTCACTCAACTTTTTATTTTCTACTACAGTTATTTGAAAGTGAATAGAAACTATACTTGGTAAACCAAACTTTCCATTAAATAATTCTATCAAAAATCTGTAACATTTAAAATTTGTGATAAAAGTGCCAGATTTGATCACAAACATCTGTTCGTGTTCATGCATACAGTCATGGCCAAAACTTTTGAGAATGACACAAGTATTGGTCACAAGTTTGCTGCTTCAGTGTTTTTAGATCTTTTTGTCAGATGTTTCTATGGTATACTGAAGTATAATTACAAGCACTTCGTACGTTTCAAAGGCTTTTATTGACAATTACATTACTTTTATGCAAAGAGTCAATATTTGCAGTGTTGGCCCTTCTTTTTCAAGACCTCTTCAATTCGCTCTGGCATGCCGTCAATCAACTTCTGGGCCAAAGTTTGACGGATGGCAGCCCATTCTTGCATAATCAATGCTTAGAGTTTGTCAGAATTTCTGGGTTTTTGCTTGTCCACTCACCTCTTGAGGACTGACCACAAGTTCTCAATGGGATTAAGGTCTGGGGAGTTTCCTGGCCATGGACCCAAACGTTCGATGTTTTGTTCCCCAAGCCACTTAGTTATTACTTTTGCCTTATGGCACGATGCTCCATCATGCTGGAAAAGGCATTGTTTGTCACCAAGCTGTTCTTGGATGGCTGGGAGAAGTTGCTCTCGGGGATGTTTTGGTACCATTCTTTATTAACGGCTGTGTTCTTAGACAAAATTGTGAGTGAGTCCACCCCCTTGGCTGACACATGAATGGTCTCAGGATGCTTTACTGTTGGAATGACACAGGACTGATGGTAGTGTTGACCTTTTATTATTTGGGCAATCTTTTTTCTGAATGCCCCAAACAATCGGAAAGGGGATTCACCAGAGAAAATGACTTTACTTCAGTCCTCAGCAGTCCAATCCCTGCACCTTTTGCATAATATCAGTCTATCCCTAATGTTTTTCTGGCTTCTCTGCTCTCTTCTTGTCACCAGGCCATCCTCCATTCCTGAGCAAGCTCTGCACTGGTGGTACCCCGATCCCGCAGCTGAATCAACTTTAGGAGACGGTGCTGGCGATTGCTGGACTTTCTTGGGCACCCTGAAGCCTTCTTCACAACAGCGATGGAAATGTTTTTTTGGGGGGTTAATTTCATTTTCATGGCAAAGAGGGACTTTGCAATTAATTGCAATTCATCTGATCACTCTTCATAACATTCTGGAGTATATGGAAATTGCCATCATAAAAACTGAGGCAGCAAACTTTGTGAAAATTATTATTTGTGTCATTCCCAAAACTTTTGGCCATGATTGTACATAAACATCCATCCATCCAACCATTTTCCAACCCGCTGAATCCAAACACAGGGTCACGGGGGTCTGCTGGAGCCAATCCCAGCCAGCACAGGGCACAAGGCAGGAAACAATCCTGGGCAGGGTGCCAATCCACCGCAGGACACACACAAACACACCCACACACCAAGCACACACTAGGGCCAATTTAGAATCGCCAATCCACCTAACCTGCATGTCTTTGGACTGTGGGAGGAAACCGGAGCGCCCGGAGGAAACCCACGCAGACACGGGGAGAACATGCAAACTCCACGCAGGGAGGACCCGGGAAGCGAACCCAGGTCCCCAGGTCTCCCAACTGCGAGGCAGCAGCGCTACCCACTGCGCCACCGTGCTGCCCCTAAACATAAACAGACATTGTTAAATCATGTGCATGTGTAAAGAATAATGTAACTTGCAAATAGGTGTTCAAAAGGACAGGAATAGCTAGGATATGGAAATCCACTAAAGGAGTGGGCAAAAACTAATTGAAACAAGGAACCTTGGTCAAGGAACCAAGAAAGACAAATTATACTTGACGTCTGATTCACTAAAACTTCTGATAAAATTCAGAATAAAAAAAAAAAAAAACACAAAGCTAGGGGTTCATTAACTTGACAAAGAAATTAATACAACAAAATCACTATGCAAGACTTTGCATTTTATGCATATAGAAAATCTCATAACTAGGATCACGAGATAATGCCATGCATTGCTAACCTGGTGATTGTGTGACTGGCAATGGATGTTATTAGGACTAATATCACAACAGTAGCCACTCAAAACTGCAAAAAACTAATATTAAAATTAATTCAAAACCAGAAATTTAAAATGAACATGTTAAATTGTTTGAAAGTTAATCAGGAAATAACAAGAACATGTAAATCAGTCAGATAACTTGTTTAATGTTTCTTATAGTATTTTCTGCCTTACTATGTACCATGCAAAGAAAATAAAGTGAAAGTCAACTTTGCATATCTAAGAAACAAAAATAATCACATCTGCACCTTAATAATATCAATAACAGTGGGACACAACAATCTCTGTGATCAAGTACAGTCATGACAAATCAATGTTGCTACTCTTTTACACTTTAACTTCACTTGCCTGTTTTCTTCTGGGATATGTAAAGCCATCATCTGCAAGGGCTCAAGACACTGCACAACCCAGCCATGGCGCTCGCTCACTCGTGCTGCCTCCACCTTTAGGAAGACATTTGGCATCCTGCTCCATAGCACTGGAGTGATGGTCTGAACATCAAGGCGTGGTGGACACTGTGGAACTGGGTTTCGGTGTTCACTCTTAAAAATGGCAGCTGACAGAGGCATGACATTCTGAAATTGATAACATTAGTCTCCTGTAACATCTGGAAGAACCATCTTGGGATCTCAGCATTTTATAATATTTAAAAGGGTGAAATCATACCTTTAACCTTCCAAGTTCAAACTGAAAAAGGTTTGGGCTGGTGGGCTGAACAAAAACTGCAGGGAACAGTTTGGTATTTGCTTCAACCTGACAAAAATAAATAAATAATTAAATGCATACATACATAAAAACAAATTTATCTATATGTAGATTATCAGCACTTGATGAGGGTAGTCAGGGAGCTGCATACAAGCATGACGATGATATATATTGTGGATGTACAAAATAACCTTTAATTAGGTCTTCATCCATTTTTAGTACAGCTATTCTCTTTTCTAAACTAACAAAGTTATATGGACTTGAGTGATCTGTCAGTTACATTATAGTTCAAAAGCTTTTCCTCTTTCAATCACAGTGGTGCTGGGCAGGTAAAGCATCACCGATTTACAAAGGCATTGACTTGATCAGCCATTAACTCTAAATTATAGATACAGATAGCATCTACTTTCAGTGCTTCTCTGTGGGGTTATGGGAGGCAGATTTTTTTTTTCTTGATTAAGGTTTTACTGAATCTAATTTGTGTCTGAATTTTCAATGTAATATGAATGAAGTACAACAGTTCACCCACCAGGAGATAACTGGCAACACTGCAGAGGTATACAGCCATTTTCTAAACTCACTTATTTTATTTTAGTGTTGTGAAGATCCAGAATGCAGAATCACAAAGTGCCAGGCAGGAATGAACCTTAGACCTCCACAGAGAAAATCAGTTTTGAGTTCCCAGTTAATCTAATCAAAGCATCATCAGGAAGTGGGTAGAAAGGATAGAATACATGACCAAAATAAGAACTTAAAAACGGACAGAAGTCAAGATGACAGGCTGAAACACAACACACAGCATCATTTTACTGCATTATTATCAAGAAGAAAATTACACAGTTTGGCCAAGATACCTACAATATAAAATAATACAAATAATTGAGTCGGGCGGCACGGTGGCGCAGTGGGTAGCGCTGCTGCCTCGCAGTTGGGAGACCTGGGGACCTGGGTTCGCTTCCCGGGTCCTCCCTGCGTGGAGTTTGCATGTTCTCCCCGTGTCTGCGTGGGTTTCCTCCGGGCGCTCCGGTTTCCTCCCACAGTCCAAAGACATGCAGGTTAGGTGGATTGGCGATTCTAAATTGGCCCTAGTGTGTGCTTGGTGTGTGGGTGTGTTTGTGTGTGTCCTGCAGTGGGTTGGCACCCTGCCTAGGATTGTTTCCTGCCTTGTGCCCTGTGTTGGCTGGGATTGGCTCCAGCAGACCCCCGTGACCCTGTGTTCGGATTCAGCGGGTTGGAAAATGGATGGATGGATAATTGAGTCTGCATGGCCATATGCTTATAACAGCCATTAAATGGATTTAAATCAGGCTTGACAGAAATAATTTGTACTTGGACAGGATCAAAGTATGATGACCTCAAGATGATAACACACCAGCAATATCATGACAACGTGTTCATCAATAGCATAACCAGCTTAGTCAGCTTGTTTGAAACTGAACTGAGGGCTGCCTAAGCCTGCCTTTTTGGAGCACAGGTTGAATTATGCTAGTGAAAGTGGTTTCAGAAAGACTGTCAGTCCTGTCGAGAAAGCTCTGAGAAGTGGATAGGAATAAAATTCTGGAAGATTCCTAATACTTTAAGTAGTTGCAGTTCCAAAATTTCTATTTTCTTCCACCTTTAAAAACACGTCAATCTCAATGAAGAGCCTCCAATCAGGGGTCAATAACTCACAATGATGACATTCCATTAATAGCACCAATGCCAAATCTGCACTAATGATAGGCAAAAATTCTCATTTCTCCCTCAAGTTTGATAACCTCAGGTTGCAAATATGGCATCCAAACTATGCAAATACTAGTGTAATCGAAACAGCATTCTTGAACAGCACACCATGAATGTCAAGGTCTCTAATCGCCAGTGACTTCTGCTCTTAACTATCTATGGAATATTGCTTCCGTTGAGGAATAGGTGTGCAGACATTGGATTCAATTCACCACTTGCCTGTATTATCAACCACTGTGGGGCTTAACCCAAGTGCAAAATAAAGAAGGTTCTGGGTCTTCCTGAAATTCAAACCTTTTTGGGGGGACTGGGGTTTAGCTGAAATGATTCCTAACAAAAAACTGAAAATATGTTCTCTATTACAATAAAAAATCCTGGGACGAGACGTGATTATCTCAGAGAGATACTTTCACGTTCCGCCAAGAGATTTAACACTAGAATTACCAAAGCCTACAAAAAAACTCATAAATCTGGCCCACCTTAAATCCCTTCGCACCTCTCTGTCAGTGTCTTTTGTCTTGTAAATGTGCCAATCGAGACAAGCAGCAAGCAGCCTACTATTCCATCCCCCCACCACCACAGAATGGGCACAAAGTTCTTCCAGCTCATGCCTTGATTATCTGGGAATGAAGTGCTAGAGTTTTAGAGTGGAAATAATAGATTGTTATTTGGAACAAATGCATTTCATTTATGTTCCGTTTCTACAATAATCTGTGTAAACACATTGTTAAAACAGAAATATTTTTCATATTTTAGTAATAAATGACAAAATGTAGGCATAAACTATATAATGTGTGAAGCCTGAAGTCCAAAGATCAAATAAACACTTTCACAAAAGGTTCAAGGATGATACACCAGTTTCCGTGGCGCAGCAGTAAGAATTGTTGACTTGTAAATCAAGAGTCCCCCGGTTCGATCCTCACTACCTCCTATATTTACCATTTTGAATAGTGAGCTGCTCTTATTGTTAATATTATACAATAAAAAAATACATTTGGTTTGCGTCTGTAACTGCCGGTGTAAATTTGTAGTACTTGTAAAAGTTAGCGTTTTTTTTTCACTTTTATTCTCTCAGTCACGATCACGATACATACTACCGCCCCCCCCCCCACCCAAAGATCTGACGCTGTTAGTTTTTATTTGAAACTGGGAATAACTGTAGATGTGAGTGGTGTTTCGAGACAATGGAACTGAGCATTCTCTGATCTGGATGGATAAAAGCTAACACACAAACGCTGGTGAATCTGCCTTCTTCGTATCTCACTGTCACTTGATTTTTTTTTATTCAGTTTTATTGAGTGTTCCTGCTCACGCTGAATTAGTATGCGCCTTATGGTCCGTGATGTTAAAGCTGCACTGACAAAAAAAACAAAACAGACACAGGTATACATGATATTTGGAATTATTCATTTTATGACCTGTATAGTACATTTCAGAAAACATTGTGGCACAGATGCTACATTATTCATATTATTCATGTTCATTCGCATACCATCTTGCGGTTGAAATCAGTGACCGCATGTTTTTTTTTTTTTTTATTCCAATCTTGTCAGTCTCCACTTTTGGGTGCATGGGGGTGTTTCTTTTGTACTCCAGGACATGCAGAGGAAAGAATAGTACAGAGGGGTCAGTTCAGTGCTATATGCAATCATCAAATTCAAATGTTAACAGTTTCCACACAAATGCATTCACGACATGTGTACCTGTTGCAATGTACACACTTCTCTCTATGCTTTGGTTCCTATTACATTGTGTGAACATTTGAATTTGATGATTGCATATAGCACGGAACTGACCTCTCTGTACTATTCTTTCCTCTGCATGTCCTGGAGTACAAAAGAAACACCACCATACAGCAACATGTGGAGGGGGAAAAAAAAACACGCAGTCACTGATTACATCCGCAAGATGTTATGCAAATGAATATGAATAATGCTGCATCAGTGCCACAATGTTTTCTGAAATGTACTTTATAGGTCATAAAATTAATAATTCCAAATATCATATATACTTGTGTCTCTGTTTTTTTTTTTTTTGTCAGTGCGGCTTTGACATCATGGACCATAAGGTGCATACTAATTCAGCGTGAGCAGGAACACTCAATAAAACTGAACAAAAAAAATCAAGTGACGGTGAGATACGAAGAAGGCAGATTCACCAGAGTTTGTGTGTCAGCTTTTATCCATCCAGATCAGATAATATTCAGTTCCATTGCCTCAAAACACCACTCACATCTACAATTATTCCCAGTTTCAGATGAAAAGTAACAGCGACAGATCCCTGGGGGGGGGGCAGTAGTATGTATCAGGCTTCACACATTATATAGTTTATGCCAAAATTTTGTCATGTATTACTAAAATATGAAAAACATTTCTGTTTTAACAATGTGTTTACACAGATTATTGTAGAAATGGAAAGCACATGAGATGCATGTGTTCCAAATAACAATCTATTATTTCCACTCTAAAACTCTAGCACTTCACTCCCAGATAATCAAGGCATGAGCTGGAAGAACTTTGTGCCCATTCTGTGGTGGTGGGGGGATGGAATAGTAGGCTGCTTGCTGCTTGTCTCGACTGGCACATTTACAAGACAAAAGACACTGACAGAGAGGTGCGAAGGGATTTAAGGTGGGCCAGATTTATGAGTTTTTTTGTAGGCTTTGGTAATTCTAGTATTAACCACACCCGAGGCCAAAAGACAAGGAGTAGATGACAAAGTAGAACGTTGTAAAGAATTCAAAAGCATTGGCGCAATACACATGCAGCGCAAGTTAGAGATAATGAAAATACTAAAATTCGAAAGTCTCAAAAAATGACAGTAAAGATTGCATTAGCGCAAACAAATGGAAATTATTACTCAGTGAAATAACGGAACAGTGAAAAGAGTTCAAATATATTGTTCGGATTTAAACTTTAAGTCGGTGACTTGTAGATCATCTAATTTTGTGTTGCCATCAGGGAAAAGTAGTGTTTCTTCCCAATGAACAGGCCCCCGCGGGAATTAAAAGATTTGTTGTTTGGTGAAAGTGAAATCCACATATGCGAGTAGCAGAGTTGTGAAGTGGCCGGCGCGTAGTGCAGGCCAAGGGGAGTTGGCGAGCAAAGCGAGCAGGGGGCGAAGCCCTCTAGTAGTGTTATAAATTACTCAGTGGTCATCACTGAGTTTGCTAGAAAATACTGTAGAAGAGTGCAGAAAGCAGAACAGTCTGAGAGATAAGTGTGTGGCAGAAGACTGGGCAAAGTTAGATGTTTGAGTGACAGCAGCCCACCAGCAAGGAAAGAGGAGAATCCTTTCAGTAAAGGTCCAGAAAGACAAATAAACAGAATAAATCAGAACTTCATGCATGCATTAATGCTTGGCATGCGTTAATGCTTGTATGTATAGGGCACTGTCTCAGTAACTGTAATGTTGATTGCTATATTTGGGGTGGAAACAAGGTAAGCCAAATGCTTCTAGCTCACAATTCAGATCTATTTTGGAGGTGTTTCATCTGACCCATAAGAATGGGACAGGGAAATGTCCATTTCCTTAGGCTTTAAACATTTAATGTTGCTATATATTGTTCATTTGTTGTATATTTCATAGTACTAGAGTAAAATTTCAGTGTCCCCAATTTCAATACTGGCTTGCATAAAGTGGACTATTTCTTCATCATGCAATGATCTTTGTAGCAGTGTGTAACATTCACAATCAGGGTATTTTTTCCATATATTGAACTGACTCATGCCTGAGTTGAGAAACTAGTCACCAAAAATACAAACTTCATTATTGTGGGTCAATTGAAGAACTGCATGAATTTAGTAAATCTGATCCTCAGAATGTTGTATATGTATGGAACACTTTGCACCATTTGGCATTGCTGTAGTATGGGTATATGCTGAATGCAATGATACATAGATGAATTACCTGGTAGGATGTGCCCAGATCTTTTCCATTTGCAGTGAACGACACATAGCCAGTGGCCAAGTCGATATGACACCCAATTTCAATGTCCACATTGTTGCGACTTGATCCCTGGAGGCTGCTGATATCTCCACCCCATACCATGTAGCAATTGCTACGCTTGACACTGAAATAGTGAAGAATATACACGATGACTTTAACCCGAGAAGTAGGCAAGCAGTATTTAAGCAGCTTTCAAGAGAAAGCAGAAAAATAATGGACTGCATTTGAAAGCCTGATATTGCTGTTAAAGCTAAAGAGTGGGCAGAAAAAGTACATTATTAGTGAAGTTTTGCCTTCCAAAGGTCTCACTATCACAATAATTTTCAACACCTAAGTGATTTCAGATTTAGGATGCAAAGGTATGTTACAGAAAGCACTTTTTATCAGAAGCATATATCATTTCACTAACTTTACAGTTGTTATAAAATCAAAATGATATTTTAGGGGACAATAGAAGTAACCTATAAAGAAAAGCTAAATGTATAGCTTTGTGCTGTCCACAAGTACTTGCCTGTCAGATCCTGCATTCCTAGAACAGCACTGCCTAACTAATTTGCTCGTAGTGAGCCTCCATACATAATGTGTATAAAGATACAGAATACAAAGAAAAGAAAAATCACACAAAAAAGCAAATGAATTGAACCACATTAAAGTAATAAGTGCTGAAATGACAAAAATGCATAAGAAAATCAAAAGGCTAATGAATGCAGCAAAGAAAAAACACCACTTAAATAATGTCTGTTATCATCTGACATTTCCTTCTCTGAACTCCTATCTTTAGAAAAAAAAAATAGCTTTTTATGTTAAACCTGCACATACACACTGACACATGTGCTAAGTGTAAGCTTTCCTGTGCCCTGTTATGAGCATAAGCATGATGGTCACTTCAGTGATGTTATAATGAAGAAGACGACATCACATTTAAATAACACTTTTCTAACTAATAAAAGCATTTGACATATAGAGTGGGGAGTCACTTCAACAGCAACCAATGTGCAGTGTGATGTTACGACAGCCATTTTGCTCCAGTATGCTCACCAAGCATTAGCTACTAGGTGGTGAAGGGATGAGAGAGATAGTTAGCCATTTAGGGACAGTGGATGATAAGGGTTCCAGAATGAAAAGAGAATATAGCCTGGAAACACACTACTCTGTACGAAGGATGCCCAGGATCTTTTATGACCACAGAGAGTCAGAACCTCAGTTGGACATCTCATTAGAAGGACAGCACCATTTTTATAGTGCAGTGTCACCGTCATTGCACTGGGGAATTGGGATCCACACAAAGACTACAGAATAACTGCCTCCTTTTGGCCACATCAACACCTTTTCCAGCAGCAACCCAAGATTTTCATAGATGGTCTCCCATCCAAGTACTGTCTGGGCTCGAACAAGTGAATGACCATTTCTGAAGTGCATATGGCATGGGTACTGGAAAATGATGTAGCTATTTAGAACCCTGGAAGAGGCCTGTGAACAGTAGAACAAAAAGAAATTATAAAAACACACAAAGTGTTACATCAAAAACTCACAACTGGGAATGTCCCTTAAAGCTAAGGAGAATTACAGGACCTCATACACTCTTCAGTCTCTGGTTACTGCAGACTCCTACAAAGGATTTTTAAAATTATCAGTTCACCTCTCACTGGATGAGCATTGAGATCTTGGCCAAGCGATCGGTGCAGCGTCCAAAGTGATGCGGGCTCTGCATCGGTCTGTTGTGGTGAAAATGGAGCTGAGCCGTAAGGCAAAGCTCTCAATTTACCAGTCGATCTATGTTCCTACCCTCACCTATGGTCATGAGCTATGGGTAGTGACCGAAAGAACAAGATCGCGAATACAAGCGGCTGAAATGAGTTTCCACGCAGGGTGTCTGGGCTCTCCCTTAAAGATAGGGTGAGAAGCTCAGTCATCCGGGAGGGGCTCAGAGTAGAGCCGCTGCTCCTCCGCATCGAGAGGAGTCAGATGAGGTGGCTCGGGCATCTGATCAGGATGCCTCCTGGACGCCTCCCTGGTGAGGTGTTCCGGGCACGTCCAACCGGAAGGAGGCCCCGGGGAAGACCCAGGACACACTGGAGGGACTATGTCTCCCGGCTGGCCTGGGAATGCCTTGGGATTCTCCCGGAAGAGCTAGAAGAAGTGGCCGGAGAGAGGGAAGTCTGGGCATCTCTGCTTAAGCTGCTGCCCCCGCAACCCGACCTCGGATAAGCGGAAGAGGATGGATGGATGGATGGATCTTGGCCATGCCTGAGAGGACTAAAGTGCTTAGTGATCCTGTGAGACTGACAGCTGGAGGACATAGAAAGATAAAGAAACAACATTCTCAAACCTGCTT